>NW_027175843.1:2290000-2445000 GCF_023055335.1 Clinocottus analis
CTAATCTTCGGATTATCTTGAGTAGTTTCCGTACAAGGTAAAGCAAAATGCTCACTGCTAAAACGTAGACAAGCAAAATGTCATGTTTTTCCTGCGTTAGAGTGAGGGAGTGTGTGTTTGCTTTCTTTTGTAATTTGGGTCAATTAATTGCTCTCAGGTTCTCCCCGTCCCGTCTGCAGATGCACCTGCCACCTCGTGTGCATGATAAATACGCCAATTAAAAATCAGCAGGATGAGTTAGCGCAGGAAGCAACTTCCTGAGCCGCACACACACACACACACACACACACACACACGATGAAGATGTGAGATCTCGCAGCTCAAGCGACGCCGGTGATGATGAAGGAATGGAGGGTTTGACACGTTGCTGGGACTGAACTGTTAGGATAATGATGTTTTTGTAGCATGCGCCATTACAGCACGCGTGCTATTTAATATGGTTCATTTTTTATCTCTTGACAGGTATTTCTAATCTATTTATTACTTATTTAAGAAACAGCACGCTTTGTGAAAGCGGAAAGTACGGTGGCCTGGAGGTGGAAAATCACATCGGAAATCAACTGAATTTCTCCGAGAGTCGCGCTGCAGTGTTTGCAATATGTGGAGTGACTTATGGGCTGCAACAGACTATGTATTCTATTCAATTTTGTTCCATGCAAATTAGTTAATTAATTATTTTGCCGATGAAATGTCTGAAATTCATATTTTCCCTGTAGTCAAAGTGGTCGTTTTTCAAATACCGTGCTCTGTCAACGTTGAGTTTGCAATGATATGGATCAAAAAGAAGCTAATCTTTACATTTCGAAGCGGCAACAGGCATCTGTTTTTTATATTAGCTGAAAAATTATGCAAAAGAAATGAGGACTTTAGTAGCCAAATAGTTAACGAGTAATTGTACATCAGCTCCCTAAGTGATTCATCTTTTCACCTCTAGACTGTATGTGACTATTTTCCTGATATCTCTGTAGAGATTCAGATGTTTTGCGTCTCCGGGCCGCCGTACCGGCGCTCTGTGCATCCTCACGTCAGCTTTTGAAGGGTTCATTCTCATCATAACTCGCACAATCTGATTTAAAACACAGGAGCTGATTTTTAAAAAAAAAAAACATGCTCAAGGACAGGCTGTTCCTCCCCGCCTCCTCCTCCTCTCCATCCATCCATCCACGCCCGTTACACTCAGACCGTTTAGTGGAGGCGGGAGAAGGGAGACGCAGGACTCGGCGAGGAATTGTGTCGGGCATCTCTCCTGGAAAAGAAAAAGAAAAGAAAGGAAGAAAGAAGAAGAACCGGAGCATCTGTGTCAGCTCCTCTGCTGCTGTGGCTGGCCTGTCAGACACCATTACAGACGAGCCCGTCTCCCAGGACTCGGCCGGCGAGCCTCCGCGGGGACCGGCGGTCCGGGGCCCTAATCAAGAGAAGACTGCCAAGCGGTTAAAGAGCAGAAAGCACAAGCCGGCCACCTCCCGGTCGCCCTCTATCTCGCTCCATCTTCCCGTTGTCACAGTAACTCCCCGTTGCTCTCCGACTTGTCTCCTCTCTCGCCTCTCGCTTGTCCAAACGGCTCACCCCGCCCCCTCGTTTCTGCCGTCTGCCGCTCTCTCTCTCTTTCTCTCTCGCCGTCTTCCCCCCATACGTCGCCGTGACTTGACTTGCTCGTAAACAGGACGAGGCGTCATGGGAGAGGAGTTTGTCACTTATCCAGACCAACGTTTGACAAACTTCCGTCCAAGAGGTCCGTGAAATACAACGCAGTGGCAGCCGCCGAGCACATTTGTCACTCGGACGGCGCTCCTCAGGGATCTATTGTTGGTTTCCTGCTTTTTTTCTCTCCATCCACCATCCACCTTCTCTGACATCGACTGCCTCCGAGTGTCTGGGGGTATGTGGTGGCGGTGGCGGCGGCGGCGGCGGCGTTGCTCCAAGTTTTTCTCAAAACTAAAATACAACTTTTGTCTGCAGCTGTTTTTCAGTCGGTACCAGCTCCTTGTGATAAATCGAGGGCCGATCGCTCCAGGGACACCGCGTTTCATATAATTGATTAATATAATTGACCCGGCTCTGTCGGTGGCCATTATCTCAGACGCGCCAGTGCCTTTTCTTCCTCAGTGAGCCATCATTAGGGCGTTGGTTGTCCTGGTTTCCCACATGAAAGAAGGTCAGTGCCCCAGCAGGAGGCTAATAATCTGACAAATAGCTGTTTCAAGACAGTGACACAGGATAAACCAGGTTGACCTAAATGGGCTTAACACCTGTTATCCAGTTCTGGCTTTATGACTCTTATCCCAACCGGCACAGGGGTCATCTTTTATTTTTTATTTTTATGGATTAAACAGTGATGATAATCTGTTTAATCTTTCTTTTCCTTTTTTTTCTAGACACTTGACTCCATTTTGTTGCAGAAGGCCAGTGATGTGCCTTCTTGTCTTGTTTCTAGATTCACATTCAAGACAATTTTCCCTGCAGCCAGGTGGGATTATAAACCAGAACATTTCTGAGGCTGAGGGAGATTAATTGGCTTTGGGATGATGGACAATGGATCATTCAAATGTGTAAAATACAATAAGCATTCAGTTTTTGCTTTGATGACAACTTTATTTAAGTATTCAGACATGCTGTAGCAACACAGCCAATCCATTAAGATATATATTTATCAAGATATACTATAACTATATGTAGGTATAGTTGTATTATGCAAATACATCCTGCTATCCCCATTGATTACAACAAATGGCCCAAAACATATGTTATATATATATAAATGTTGCATAACAAGCTTTAATTAGCATAAACGCTGTATCTTCATCATGTTTTCCCACATTTTTCTCTGTCTGAGGTTTGACTGCATGGTGATTATTATTTTTTAATTGGGTCATCTCATTTAACCCTCTTCTTCCTCTGCGCCGGTTTGATGGCACCGACTGCTTATCTTGATGTGCCAGACTCCTCATATGCACACGGCGGCAGCTTCTTTTGCCTGGTTTCTCTAAAAAAAAGTAGTAAAATAAAAAAAGAATAAAAAAAGGAGATTAACCTGTGACAGTAGCCTCTGAACAAAGGCCCGAACAGAGAGGAGGGAAAGTGTTTCATGTCTCTTCTGAGCTCCCTTTTGCTTCCTCTTCCTCCGGCAACACGCCACAAACGCTGCACCGGACGTCGATCCTGTCAATCACGACGCGGGAGGGCGAGCGGGCGAGGGGGAGGGAGTCAAGAGGAATGTTGGGCGGCAGCGTCTGCCTCTCGTCACGAGCCACAGGTGCTCTCTGCCACCAACATAACGTCTCCGTCAGAGTCGATGAAGCCCGTGATTTTTGAGCCGTGCGAGGGGAGGCGTAAGTAAAGATTGCGCCCGCGGGTTGTCGGCTCCTGAAGACGAAGACAAAGCGAAGGCGGCGCTCCGACATCTGATGAAAACCGGAGAGGGGTTACATCAGAAGTAGAACGTGCTGGGCGGCGGCGGCGGCGTCGACGTCTCCATCCTCCGAGGCGAGCCCCAGTTTCGTGGAGATGTTTATTATTGATAGAGGTGGATGATAGCCTTGGGATGAATTGCATAATCTCGAGCCGCCTCTAATGGATACAGGAAATGGATCAGGCCATCAGTCAGGTCTCTGCGGGTGACGGATGTGTCTTTGTTTGTATGTCTCTCCCTTTGTACGTACATGTGTGTGTCTGAGTCTGTGTCAGCACACACACACACACACACAAGGCCTCTGATAACGTGCCTCGTGTGGACGAGGTTATTTAAACTCAAATGCATCTTTTTAAATTGGCTTTTAAAAAAGGTCCATTTTTACATTTTAAAGGCTCTATAACTCGGCACAGCGCTGAAGACAAAGATAGAGGATTGCGGTGCTTTCCCAGTGGGAGTCTAGAGCACATACTGAAATGTACACACACACACACACACACACACACACACACAGACACACGCAGGAAAACAAAAAACAGTAGTCTCAGAGGAATGCTCTGTGAAAATGTCAGTTTACGCTCCTTTATGAGCCAAGCTGGAAATACATTTGAAAATCGGCATCAACACAAACGGCTGCTCCTGCGTTTGCTTCCACATTTAAATGACGTGCTCTGCAGACATTTCGATCCATAAAAGGGGTGAATTCGTAATTTGATCTCTCTGAATACCGTCGATGCGCTCATGGGCGTGGTCCGCTAACGCCATTTGAGCGGTAATACTGGTGATAATCGGCAAATATTGTTTTGAGCAAGTCTAAGCTTTAAATGCAGCCAATATTCATACGTCCTAAAAGACATTAGTGTGAACAAATCAGAGCATCACAACCCAACGTCAGGAATCTAAGCCAATGAAATAAATGATATCCTCCCAACCGAACCGGTGCAGTAAAATTAAATGTTTCTTCTTTTTTTTAAATAAAGATATCGATCAAGCACAGTCTGCACACGCCCACGCAGTCCTCAGAAGAGGTCAAACCAGACATGATGAGATAACTAATCCACTCAATAATTCTAATAACAAAAGCTCAGACTATCTGTGTTGTATCACACCGCCAAGCATTGCACACAATTTTGTTTTATTCATGAAAACAGCTGACGGAAAACATACAAGGAAGAGTTGATTGAGACTTTCATGAGCATCCACCTCCAACTAAGGCTTTTTTTTTTTTTTTTACCTCGGTAACACGTGAAAACACACCTCGAGCGTTCGCGATGGAGCTTCGGCAGAGCGTGAGAATCAACAGAGTCGTGTTAAAAGTCAGACCACTAATTGTTTCGGTCAGAGCAGCGTGTGCTGCTATTAACTACGAGAAGTGACAGAAAAAAGCGGTTTGATTAAAAACTCTCCCAATTGCCTTCGAATGGAACGCTGAATAAACCCGAGGAGGTAACGGCTAATTAACTAACAGCTACCTGCAATTTTCTGCAAAAGTGGTTGCTTTGCTCCGAGGTGTGGCTGATTGTGGGTTCTGTTGCATTGAGGAGAAAAGGTAGAAGAACGTGTTTTTAAATCCAGCCTGTGGAGCAAACCCTGCAGACTGCAGACATTAGTGAACTGCATGGTTGTAGGTAGTTATTGATTCTTTATCGATGCCATAATGCTTCCATTTTCTTTTAGGCTGCTCTGCTGCTCTTTAAAAGATAAAGGGGGGAAAAAGAAGAAGATCATTCACAAACCTGCAGGATCGCAGGATATCTTCCCACATAATGTCTGTTTTGGCCTGAGTGGAGCAACACTGTCAGGAGCGTTATCAAGGGTACTGTGGAAAGTATTGATCATGGGATGTGCAGATTTGACCAGTATGATGGCGAGAGTGAGCACAGGGAACCTCGGTTGCTCCAAACTAATGTTTTAGAAAAACTGTGTGTGTTTGGATTAAATTAAAATTAAAATAAAATTAGTTATTGAAGTAATTTTTGAACATCAAACACTGGTTGTTCTCGTTCAGTAAATATCCAACGGCTTAGTCCAGAAACCTCTGGATTTCCATAAGCCAGAGTCTAGAAAGATCCTCTGACTGAGAAATACTGCAAATAAACTATGGCACACGATAAAATACAGGTTTAAAGGATTCATTTAATGATTCAGTGAACTTCTGCGTTCCCTTGGGATGAACAAAGTCCCAAATATTGCAGTTATTGTTAATATCTGAGCAACATGTTAAACCTCGCACTTGCGTGAGCTAGCGTTAAGCTAGCTGTGTGCGGTTGTGTTGGTGCAACGTTACTCTCATATTTACTGGAGCAACGTGTGGTAAACATTGAGTTTTTGTTTGTTATATCAAGGTTATTATTTGTCCACATGGTTGTGACTCTGCTGAAATGACGACAAAGTTCTGGACCGTTTTCTTGGAAAACTCTATGAACAGCCATTTTTTTTTCTACAGCGTCCTTAATGCAGTTTTGTTGGCGACCTTGGCAACTCTCTATTTGTCAGCACTCTCAGGCAGCTAAGTGACGGGTATATTAGTTTCCTTTTTGCTCCATCTATATATATATATATATATATATATATATATATATATATATATATATATATATATATATATATATATATATATATATTCTGTGTTTCTTTGGATACCTGCGTTTGTCTGTCTCCACTTTTGGTCTCACTGACCCTCTGTCGCTGATTTGATGTTCTCCAGAGGCTCTCGTCTCAGCACCGACTCACATCGCTGACGTCTAGCGGCCTCGGTGGGGCTCCAGCGAGCTCCTGAGGGCTCCTGAGGTCTCGTGTATCTTCATTGCACAATGGAAACTTATCTTGTTCTCCTGCTAGAAACCTAATTATGAACGCAACAGATTAAGTTTCGTAATTTCAGCACAGTGTAAGCAGGTCTTTCGTTAGCCACTTAAGACTTTCCTCCGTCTAATTTTAACAAGTATGGCTCACTATTTATTTTTATGAGGCTCTGCAGGGATGATTGATGAGTCCAAAAGGACATTTGCAGATCGTTTACAGTGAATCCATAGAAGTATATTGCTTCTCACGCTTCGTATTGCACCGTTTTCTACCAGAATTCATCAGTTTTCTATACGTCTTAGTCTTTCTGTGGCCTCCTCACACAGAAAAAGCCAGTGTGCATGACCCACCATACATCTTATACTTGGAGCAAAAAAAAAATACCTGAACAAGACCAAAAAAAAGAGAAGAAATAACATTTTGAATTATAAACGAGTGCTGTCTGAGAAGATTATTGCAAAAGCATCAAACAATAAACGTCTAAGCGTAATGGCTGTGGAGGCTCGGCCTCGTCTTCCTCTCCACTTTAAGTAATTACTAACTGGTGAAAGAAAAACAGTGTTTTGTAGATCCAGAGCTACTATGCAAGTAAAAAAGAAGAAGTGCAGAGCTAAAAACAGAGGTTAACAGAGGTTGCACTGACTTGCATTATCATGCATTCAAGGTGTATTAAAACAGTAATTCATAACAGTATCACGATGTGTTCAAATGCAATCGAGAAACACAAATCAGATTGTTTGAAAGAGATGTTTTCACAGCATTATATGGTCGATGTTAGAGAGGGGATTATCACCATCAGCACGAGCTCTTAGCAGCTTATTGCAGATAATTAAAAATGACTAATGCCAAGATGTTTTATTCAAAGAAAGTATTTAAGTACAAATACAATCATTCATTTCCTATAATCATTTAAATTGTGTGGTTCATGCCAACAAACGCAAAGATTACAATAAGTAAAAGGATAACATTTATAATTGTTGACGGTTTACAGTGTTTTTCGACACGGATGCTGTTATTGTTTCCGGGATAGAGGTGAAAAATCGTCTGGACACATGCTGCCAATTGTGGTTCTTTTTAAAAGAAAATCCCAACTGGTAAATAATGGGCAGATCGGGCTTTAAAGCAAAATCGAAACACGCGATTCGGCGAAGAAAACAGCAGTCGGTGCGTCTCTAACGCCGACGAGAGGAAGCATTTGAAGGTCCGTGTATTACACTCTTGCATAGCGCCTTCGCGCTCAGCCGGATCAGTGGATTCCTCTTGAAACGGTTCTCTGTGCCCTCAGAAAATGTCAAAGTGGTTATTGAAATTCATTCTATATGCCACACATGCTGATGAAGGGATAGCGGCGCGGTGAAGCGTTTCATACCCCCCTGTCTTGTGTTGGGGAAGTGCTTGAGACGGTTGCGCAGAAAGGTTCCCGGGAGTGTCCTTCAGGGGAATGAAATCCCTTTTCAGCAGTTCTGAGCCACTGACTCTGTGTTTGGGAGGATCCTCAACAGGCCCGCATATGCACAGCCGTTCTCTGGAGACGGGAGCAATTGAGTCAAAGTTGTTGAGTCGGCCTTTTTGTGCAAGTTGTAGTAGTATCATCCAGACTGTTGGTTTCTGGGGAAAGATGGGGGGTTGGGCTCCTTAATGGTCATGACCCTCTGTTACAGTGTTTTGTTGCATGAAGAGGCGTTTTTACACAAGTCACGGACGATACTGACACAAGTAGACACTTTTTAGACACCTTTTTTCCCCAGTTCACCCGTCATGTGGACTATACGGCACTCATTGAAGGCCTAGGTCTAAAACCACGGTGAATAGTGATCTCTTAACTCCTCTTTTGACCGATGTTTGTTGCATTACATCGTAATATTGTAATTCCTGCTGTTGCTGCTACATGATTCATTAGTTAAATAATGAATAACAATTCAGTACATTTATTTATCTGTATTTATTTGTCACATTCCAGTTCACAAAGTTAGGAAAAGCAACGCTGACATCAAGCCCGATGTTGCCTTACACAAAACAAATCTCCCAGTCACTTCCACTCAGTAAGGCATACAGCTTATTAATTAAACACTGTGTATATATCTATCTATATCTATATATACACAGCTGCAACCTTGTATGAACTTGTATGTGTTGAGCTGACTAAAGTGGAGAGGTGTAGCATTACCTTGCTCTCTCTTACACGCTTGAGGAGCTTGTAGAAATACAGTAACGTCTTTGATTGTCCCCGAGTCGGCCATCGTGGTGACGGAGAGCGCTTTCGATGGGGATTGAAAGCCATCGAGGACTTTGCCCTAGTTCTAACTTGCGAGCCCGTCATCGAGACGGATGGACCCAGTTAGCCGTCGGTCTGTTGCTGAGCGTGAGACGCTGGCGGCGGAGGCGTGGAGCCCACAGCAGTAAGCCGTCCTGGGACTGAGCGTCGCTGACAGAAAAAGGCTGCCACAGTAAGTCCGTTTCATTGAAGGCCTTCTCAGTGAACAACATCTGCCGCGTTGCCCGCGTGTGCAACAGTCCCTCGCTGTGCACTCTGAATTCGCCCGACTGAGCCAGTCATATCATTAGCTTGTGATACGGCCTCTGTTGATACTTGTGCAGCTGCTGTCTGAATGCAACGTGACAGCGGGATCCGGAGACCTCGCGCTTGAGGACACAGTTAAGAGTTTCCTTTCAGGAATCGCCTGTACTCTCTCTCTCGTGAGTGACAATTATCCAGTTATTTACAACGTACATTTTGTCACGACGGGAGCGTCTGTACAGCGACACAATGCGTCGCTCACTCAAGAGCTCCAACAAGAGCCTTGTGCATCATCATCTCAAGGGTATATCAATACTAACCTTTATTTATCTTGCCATTCATACAGGGTTTTAAAAACTCATAGGGTTTAATGTTTTTTATAAGATGTCTACGATTGATTATCTCATAATATAGTCATAGGAACTCTTTCAAATCATTTATTCATGGTCATATCTTTAAGTAGTGTGTTGTATTTTCCGTCCGTCATACCGGTCAGGACAAGATGACCTTGAGAAAAGAGTGGGAACCCTAGAAATAAGATTCCTAATAAACATTATCTCATGCATATTTCTCATCTCATCTGTATCGGCCAAAGTGGAGCGGACTGAAGATGACATTTGGATATTATTGTTGGACCGACGCCATGTCAATATTAGGACGTCCTCTCTTGGAGCCGCGTTTTCAGGGTTCTGGCCAATCGGCGATTAGGTTGTAAAAAAACACACAAAAAGCATGACATTAAATTTAGAGAGGAGGTCCGGGCCCCTGAGGGAGGACAGCAGGAGCTCATCCTGCGCTGCCTCCCAGCACCTCCATCTCTGCATCTCTGCTGCAGTTTAGCCAAAATGTCAACCATGGAAGAGAGGAACATGTTTTATAAATAATAAGAGTTTGGTACTTCTTTATTTTGTTCCCCTTAGAAAGAAAAAAAACAGGAGCAACCTCCTCTACCTCAATGCATCAGCACAAATACACATATATACATAGATACATAAACATAAATACATAGATGTATACACACAGATACACGAACAGACTTCCAATTTTTTCTCTTTTCACTTCTAGAGTCACTAAAATCTTTAGCAGTAGGAATCTAAATAAACATTAAACATTAAAATCTTTTTGTGGTGGGGATACTTCATGATTAGCCATAATTGGCTAGCAGCAGCTTATTAGTATATCAATGATTTTTCTGGTGGTTTGATTGCTGAATGAGGAGCTTAAAAGAAAAGATTGATTTCTGATAACGGTGGAACAATTTCACGCCAAATTCCACGGCTGAGGTTTCAACATGGCGGGTTCTCCGGGCCCGGCACGGCACACCAAACCCAACCGTGGCGCTCTGCCTCGTTTGTCCGGAGCGCGGCGTCGGTGTGAGTGTCACTGGTTTGGACCGGCTTCAGTCTCCAGCCCTGCTTTTGAAATCTCACCCATCAATTTCCCCCCAAAAAACCTCTGTGCATTGTAACCCTTTATGTAATGATCACACACTGGAACCTCTGACAGCGCTCCAGAGGCTCAGCCGCTCATCTCCATGCATCTGTGCACGGAAAATTAGCCTTGATTTTTTTTTGCTGCCGGAGCGTGTTGCTGCTGCAGAATTTCCCGGCAATTAGCCCGTTGCCCGGGAAGAGTACGGATACTGCCGAGCGCCTGCTGTCTCGGTGCGGTGCTTTACGGATGCAGCTGTTGGGTCGTTTTCTGCCCGGGTTCTCCGTACGGAAAACTGTGTCCGTCGAAAAGAAAAATAAAGTAGAAGCAGCGCTGCTGCTCTGGTTTCAGTCATTTCAACTTCAACAGAAATTAAACAGGTACTCGGAAGGAGATCGGGGGTCAGAAAATGGGAAGCAAACAAGGGGGAGTCAGTTGGACAGCCGGACACTAAACCGGGCCAGCTTGGGTGCACAGTGGAGGAGGGGAGGGGCAGCCAAAAGCAGGAAGAGGGGAGATTTCTGCCAGTATTGTGAATGTTGTCTGGTGGAATATATTGCGGTTGTGTCTTTTCTTTGCGGAAAAAAGCGAGGGTGAAATCGATCCCCGGGATGAAACGATAGCTCGATCTGATGACTGCAGCGATGTGGGCGTCGAACAGGATGGATGTTGCTTTAAAACAAAACAAAAAAAACCAACAACAAACACTTGAGAGTTGAGACACTCCATCTGAAATAGGGTTTCATCGACCACGAGGAGCCCGGGGATCTTCAGAGGACTTTCGGAATCTGCTCCTCTACATTGACAAACATGGCTTCAGGCAGTTCAGGCACTTGGTGAAGAGGTTCCCTTGGGGGCTTTAAAAAAAAAGCTATTTAAAGTACTAGGAACCTGGCATCAGACCCATAGGGCGGGCCAAGGCCACGCTGCGGGGACCAAAGAGGGAGGGAGAAGGGGGCGGGGCTTTAGGATCTCTCATGAGGCGCTTGAAGACACACAGGACGATCCGACCAGGGGATGGGAGACAAACGGGGTTTAAATACAATAAAGAGGGAGATAACGAGACACAGGTGGACACAATGAGGGCAGCACAGGTGAAGGGAATACACGATCAGGAACCGGACAGACAGACGATCACCAGGGGCAGGAAGTGCAGAGACACAGAGGACACGAGACTACAAAATAAAACAGGAAACAGAAACTCATACCGTGACAGAGTTATGTGTTTTTGACGACGCCGCCTGGGGGAGAAATGCTACTCCATGAGCTTACGATACGTTAGCCGCCCGCTCGTTAGACGCTGCCACGCGCTCTAGTACATCCTGTCCATCTAGTACATCTAGTACATCCTGTCCATCTAGTACATCTAGTACATCCTGTCCATCTAGTACATCTAGTACATCCTGTCCATCTAGTACATCTAGTACAGTGGATATCTAACTGTGGAAGGCCCCTTCTCCTTCTGCTGCACTCACATACCTCAGATCATCACATGTCGGACTAATTGCTGCATGAAATGATTATTTTTATTTATTTTTTTTAGCACATGTGCAGATTGCAGTGTTTTGGGGTGGAGTGCGGCTCCGCCGTCGTCGGGGACGCAGGACTCGTTTGTTCTGTCGCTCATCGGCGCTGATGTCCTGTCATGTTTGCTCTGGCTGCGTTTCGCAGAGCTCTGCCCCTCAAATTGGCGCTCCTTCCCTTCGCTCCACAGTCACGCACCGATGCCTGCACTCGCCTTCACTTCGCATCGCTCCTCTCCTTTGTCTCCCGCTCGCAGCGCTCCCCCCCCCCCCTCTTCTCTCCCCCTCCATCCTCCCTCCATCCTCCCTCCTTGTTCTTCTCGTCCCTGTCGTCCGCCTCCATCACTTACACTTTTTCACCTCTCAGTCTCTTACCTCCTCTTCTCCCCTCAGCCCGCCGGGCCTCTCTCCTGCATCTCCGTTCTCAGTTTCCTTACACCTCCCTCCTTCCCCCCGCCCCCTCCCTCTTCAAAACCAGCGTTTCTTTTTCACACTGCATTCCCCCTCCTCCTCCCTCCTCCCTCCTCCCACCACCTGTCTTTTGTTCCACCCCTGTCAGCCGGCGGTTATGTCGGACGCTCTCCGAAGTCAGCGTTTGGGAGCCGCCACAGAGGATGAATGATGATGCTTCTGCTTGTTTTGCAAGGTTGTTGTGTGTTGTTGTGACCTGGTAAGGCATGGGTGCTTTTTTATTTTTTATTTTTTTTTGTGCAAAAGTGCTCAGACGGTGGAATGCGTTGGTTGTTTTGCGTGTGTGTGTTGTGTTTGTGTGTGTGTGTGTGTGTCTGTGCATGCGTGTGATGCACCGATCCCAGGCAGGTACAGAGACAACAGGTCCTGGCTGCAGTCCCAAAGCTCAGCTTTTTTTGTGGAACTTTGATGAAGAGAGTTGAGGGAAGGCAGATCCACAGCAGCCCCTGCAGGAGGATTATGGAAACTCAATTCTGGTGACAACAAAAAAATGAAAACAAAAAAGACAGAATGGATCTGAAGGGATGCGAAAGAAAGAACGGAAACTCAAATGCGTACAAGATGCAGCAAACCGAACAAAGAAGAACATAAACGTGCGCGGACGTTCACCTCCATGCACAGACGTACATTTTCCTCCATATTTCCTGTCATGCAGTCACACAGAAGGACACACACACACACACACACACACACACAGGACAGTTGACACCTCTGCTCTCGGGTCGAAAACGCCGCCCGACCGTCCAGGTTTTGTCACAGCGGAGGTGCGGGTCGACTTTAGCGAAGCCAGAGCCAGCGGGCGCATGAGGCGGCGCCAGATGGCCCCCGCTACCCTGTCTGCACAGAACTGGAGGATCAGCCCCCCAACCCCACATTTACATACCTAATTGTGTATCTTACACACAAACATCTCCCATTCATTACACATTTTGTTTGCCCCTTTGTCTCATCCCCCTTTACATTCATCCCGTGGACAGAGATCCGGGTGAAGTGCTAAACAGCTGACGGAGCAGACGCAGGAGCAGACATCACACGGCGGTACTCATCAAGGCCTTCGAGGGATCAAAGCCGCGGCGCCCCCGACAATGGGGCTATAACGAGAGCGCCTTTTGTCTCTAATGCGGTCATGAGCTGATGTGTAAAGAAGCGCTCTGTGGAGAAACACCAGACAGTTTGAAGAAGAAGAAGTTTTGAAGCCCCGTAACCTCCGCTCTGCTCTCCTCCTCCTCCTCTCGCTCGCGTCAAGAGAAGTCCCAGATGAGGAAAGAAGAACTCGGCAGATAAGTATCAAGGTTTTAGCTTTTTTTTGTTGACGAGAGCGGTTAAAGATGAGGGAGGGCGGAGGTTTCAAATCACCCGTCCTCTCTCGTCACTTCTCTCCTCTCCGCATGGTTGAGAGCCCAAAAAAAAACAACAGAAAACAGGGAAGATCAAGAGATGGGGGAGGTGGTGGCGGTGGTGGTGGTGGGGAGTTTCACGGAAAAAGAAGGCCCTCTTAAAAAGACACCCGCAGGGTTCTGCCGGGCAGCTTTCCCTGCCGTTGCATCACGCCTGGCATAAAGCGAGAGTTCCCAGGTTAAGAACAGCCTGAGCCAGATGGGAGAGAGTGTGAGAGCGAGAGGAAGCGAGTGGGAGACAGAGGGGAAGGAGAGAGGATGGCAACAAAAAAACACGGGCCCTGCAGTAAGCTATTCCAAGCGCCTTTGTGGGGTTGCCATTTTTTCATTCTCTCCCACTCTCCTTTGTGGGGATTTTCTATTCCTCTCTCTCTCTTTCTCCCTCTCTCTCGCTCTCTTCCTTCCTCCATTTATGCTTCTTGTTTTTTTTTTTATTTCATAATGTTCTTTTTTGTTTTTTTGTGCCTCGGTTTCTTCAGGCGCTGTGTTTCTTTTTTATCGTGCCAAGTTTGTTGAGCCAGGGCTCCGTCTCTCCGTTTCTATCTGTCTCTCTCTCTCTCTTTCTCTCTCTCTCTCTCTCTGCAGCCGTCTGTGTCTCACGTCGGTTATCTTTCTTTCCTCTCGATGCCCCTCGGTCCCCTTCTGTCTCACTCTCATCCATTTCCACCGACTTCTCCTCTCGTCTGCTCTGCAGCTCCATCCCTTCCTGCGTCTCCATCCCTTTCATCGAGAGCCAGCGTTGCCGTTTCTCTTTTCCATTCCATACTCCTCCTCCTCCTTTCGCTGTGTTTATGTGCATTCTGCCATCTCTCCCTCTCTCAGCTGGTGTTCGCACTTGATCGTTCTGACGCTCCCGGGCTCCTGAATCGACCGCGTGGTTATTTTGTGCGTTTCCATTCCCCCCGGCGGCCAACAGTCGCCAAGCCAGCTGACTTCATGTGTGAAAACGATGTGTTAAAGGTCTCCGTCCACACTCAGACACCTAAAACCCTCTCAGCCAACACGTCTCCGGCTCTCCGTGATCACCTGCGGCAGTGGTCTCCAACCACCGGGTCGTGGTCTGGTACCGGTCCGTTGCTCCCTTTGCTACCGGGCCGCAGAGAAAGAATGAATGAGAAAAAAAATAATCAAGATCATAAAAAAAGTTTTATTTTGAAAAAAGACCGGAAACATCCGTCTACGCGTAACCTCTTGACACATGTTACGCAATAGTTACCCCAAAAATGAAACTTAAAAGTCTGTTTCAACTTGGTGTTCTGGATTAAAATCAAGGCAGAGCATCCTTGAGATCACCAGTTTCAGTTCATGGAAATTCATTGTAACATTGTTTTTGTTGCCTCAAAATGTCTTATCCCTTTGAAAAAGTCACGGTATAAACCACCAAAATAATAATAAAATATGTTAAGTATCAAATTAAACATAAAAATCAGGGTAACAATAATATATAATCCTGATGTACAACCTCTGAACACGACTCAAACAATAAATAGGATTACGGGTTAGGGTCACGGCTTAAAGGGTTCGGTTGCACTTAACTTCATCCTTTGGCTTCAGATTGCAAAAACCAAGATGGCGACGGCCAAAATGACGAACTTGAGGCTTCAAAACTGCAGTCAACAAACCAATGCGTGACGTCACGGTGGCTACGTCCATTTCATACAAAATCAACGACATAAGCGCAGGTCCTTCACACAAACTGCTCATACGGTCGCTACAGGTGGCACTTCATTGTACCTCCTGACCGTGTGACCGAGCAGCTTTTAACAAAGCTCCCTTTTCTTTTTTTAATGTCCACACTTTAAAAAACTCAATTCCGGCATTTTAAAAATGTGTCCACGTTGGTGAATGTAGTTAAGCGGCTCAGACTTCAGGCTTAGTGTGAGCCGGGGGCCAAAATGAGAAGACAAAGATGCATTTTCACGCTAGCTTAGCGTATCTACGACGCGGTAGCCGGAGTGTCACGTGGCTGTAAACACTCACAGAGTGTGAGGATTCTTCTTCCACAGTCGTGTGCTTTTGTGAGTCATGTAATGTCCCGCGAGGTCACACAGACGGATGGTTTGGCCCAGAGGGGAACCGATTCCAGGTCAATCCATTGGAGATTTAAAGGGGAACAGAAGCGGAGACAAAGAGCCATGAGCTTCCTTGGCCTCCTTCCTGTGGGGACTCTCTAAACGAGCCCCTTGTCCTTGTGATGTCACGCCCAGCAGGGACACATTTTCACACATTGCCCATTTTTCAGCATTTGAATTTAATCAGGTTACGGGGATGTGACTACGGAGCAACAATTTCTCTGGACCCTCTGATAGCCAGTCCGTCTTTCCGGGGAATAGACGGGGGAATATTTCACAATTGAATAATCACATTTGTTATTCTTGTGGTGGAGCACGGGGGGAATCAATATCAAATCAAATGAATATCTCTCCGCCGCGGCCCCCCCCCCCAAAAAAAGAAGGGAAAAAAACAACTCGTCGTCGGCGCCATCAGTCATCGGGTGTCTTGCGCCAACAAATCATGTCGGGAAACGAACGCAGAGTGTTCTCCTGTACCGTCCGCCGCTATTTTGCACAGTGCCCTTGAGCAAGTCACTGTACCTGCTGCTGCTGCTGCTCCAGTGGAGCCACACCAGAGAGGAGACGTGTTCTCAATAGAAACATGTTGCACATTCAAAATAATGTGCAGCAAATCTCACAGAGGCAAAAATAGAAAACATCTGAAGGTATGTTATTCATCAGGAATGTAGGCGTCAGTTAATCTGCTTCGTCACATTTGTGTGGGTGTGGTCTGACATGCATGAGGTACATGACGTCGCCTTTGTTCACTTTGAACCGGCGAGCAAACACAACTGTGTTAACGTTGCTTTAAGTTATTCATATCGGCAAAGATGCAAATGTGTCACAGTTGCAGCCGTTCTTCAATAAAAGGTTTGAATAGATTGTATCTATTGGTTTCTATTGACCCAGAGCAGTTTTCTTTGAGCGAGATGCTCCGGATGAATTTAAATGGCTTCTGGTAAACAGATACGGTCTTAAAGCTCGGGCTTTTATTGTGAAAAGTAAGAATGGAAGAAGCCGAAGGTTGTCAGGAGATTTATAAAGATTGCCTTCTCGGTCCGGACTTCTTAGCCTTTGTGTTGTCGGACACTATAGTGTACGTCTTGAATATGTCTTTATTAGATGATGCCTTTATTATTAATATTTGTGTCGTGTGTGAGAGAGATTCATGTCAGAAACTACGCTTGGAAAAATGTATTGACGTTCAATGGAATCGCACACACGCAAAAGGAAAGCTGTCCCGTGGGTGTAAAGGCTTTAACTCGTTGTAGGAAGCTGAAGAAATGTTTTCAAAGCTGTTCAAATTGTAATGAGATTGTTATGATATGTCAGTTCCATAAGTGAATACAATGCTGACGAGGCGCGCGCCCCCAGCTGTCCTTTATAACTGAATTTAGTGATAAACAAATGTACACAGCGGAAATTTATAGATCTGTCAAACAGCCAACTGTGCAGTCTGTTTCAATTTGATGAAAGTATCCTGTGTCTTTTATTTTCTGCACAATGTCCCTGCTGTATGTATTTGTATACAACAAAGCTTCTCCTTGGGGGTTGGTAATTCACATTTTCTTTTGAGGACGTATTTCACCGTTATTATCTCGTCATAATCGGACCCGTTAAGCTGAAAGCCAGTTCAAGCAAAATCATTTAGCGTCTGTTTCAGCAAGGTTGGCTGAATTTCACCTCAATTACACACCGATAAAAACTGCTAACACGATGCACACCGTGACCGAAAACAAACACACGTCGACCTTTGACTCACTCGCACACTATTAATATTGTTATTTTGTGACATTGTGTGATTGCAGACATGTTATTTTATGTTGTACTGTCCAATCTGGACCCAGAAGGAACTCCACATGTCCAGTTGAGGTCTTCTCAGGTCAAAGTTTGACCCGCAGACGTCGTCAAACAAACCGCATTTGCTCCTCTGACGGTGTCTGCCATGAACGGGGCTTAAAACAAAAGCAATTTTTCCGTTCAGTTTTCTCACACACTCATAACCCAACATCTGACAAATTTAAATAGTAAGACGTCCCCAAATACAGCTCGTAAAGAGACGCGTTATGAGAGATTTATTCCTATACCCTCATCATGCCGGGGTCTTTCAAAGGTCGACATGAGTTTGAAGTTGCATTTTCATCTTGATTTTACGTTTTCTTTCTCTCCCTCGCGATGCAGAACCGCGTTTTAAGATGTATATGTTCTTTAAATATGTATATGTTCTTTAAATATTCACTGGAGGCGCAAGGCTTTCACTTAATTGGTTGTTCTCCGTTAGATCCTACGTGACTCTCGCAGGAACACTATAAATATGTGGATTATCTCTATTTTTCCTTTAGAAAAGTCGACCCTCAGACACAGAACTTCGCTTCAAAGTCTGAATACTGAATAATCTCTATTCTATGACACGCACTCAATGTTTTTTATTTTCTTCTCATATGACCTCACCTCCTTACCTGTTGTCTCCTCTCCTCTCGGCAGTGCAACAACGACTACGCCAAGGTGTGCGGCTCCAACAATCAGAACTACCAGAACGAGTGCTTCCTGCGCCGGGACGCCTGCAAGCAGCAGTCTGAAGTGCTCATCATGTCGGAAGGCGCCTGTCCTGCCGGTACGTGCATTATTTTACATACAGAGGACACAACGTGTACACACCCAGAAGACTCAAGCAGGAAGGGAAACACCCTGGAAGCATGCAGATGATGCGATGTCATCAAGATCGCCGTGAGAGAAATGTCAAGGTCATTTGAGACTTATCAAACGGACAGTTTTTTTTTTTTTCGGTACCTGAATGTCTGAAGCTGAAAGCAAACGTCGTCCCAATTTCCCGGCCGGTTCACCGCAGGTCTCGATTACGCCGAAACAGACTTTTTTTCCAGCCACCTCAGAACATTTCCCCCCGGGGTGCGAGCGCTCTGCAGGGTTTATCCCGTGTCAGGAACAGAAAAAACGCCACGGGGAAAAACCCACCTGGTGTGGCACTGCGGGGGGTCCTCAGATGGCACGCCACGGTCTCTGCATCCAAATCTACCAACCGGGGAAATATCCAGAGTAAAACTCAAGTTAAAAGTACCCAATCTGCCCAATCTGAGGTAGTGCCAGATTATATATACATGCATACTTCCAGTGGACGGGGTTCAGTGATCGCGGAGGAATTAAAGCATGATGATGATAGGGCGGGAATAAAATTGCCAGAAGTGACAGACTGATGTAATTTCCCCAAGTTTAGTGTAATGAACACGACTTCAATGACACGTGACACGTGTTCCCGTGGAAGGGATGGAGATGTCATCATCGCCGCACAAAGACGCATTGCTCGACTGCCGGCGCGTTAATCACAGAGTTTATTTAAATCCGGTGCGTTAAACAGAGAGTTGGGGAAAGCTTGACAGCGATGGCCTTTGCGTTACGTAACGTCTAAATAAATGTCAAAAGGCATGAATTGTCATAGGGGGTTACTGTAACGCTGTTGCCACGAGGCATGCTCGACATAGCAGAAAATTCAATAACTGAATCACACGTCATCTTGATGGCCACTTCATTCTTTCACTGTTTTGTTTTCTTTTAAAAATCCTTTTCATGGAGCGTTCGCATTAATTCTGCGAGGAATCCAGTGAGACCCTTTGATGTTCTATATGGTACACATGGGCCACGGTGAAGATCGTAATAAAATAATAAAGGAAACCTCCTCCTCAGGGGCAAACCACCCACTCTGCTTCAAACAAACACATAGTTTGTTGTAGATTATCCTTAATACAGTACATAGGGAACACTTTTGAGAAACAACTCTTTTTTAAAAAAACCCAGAATAGAACTTTTCGTTGCCCTGTCCAATTAGGCAAACACCTATTGTTTTCATCTTTCCTTGGGCCGGAAGGAAGAAGCACTCTGTAATTATCTAACATAATTGGGATTACTGTTTGCAGACATAGTTTGGTGTTTAAGCAGCTGAGTGGGAGGGCGCCTTCAGTCGGGAAAAGGTCAGCCACTTCATTAGCCGCGCGATACGGAGACCAGTAGTGCCTCTCGGAGTATGCGGCGCCATAAAGTTAAAGGTTCCTGGTCATTAAAAAGGTTTAGGAACGCTAATATGGATTCACATCTGTAGGCAGCGGTAGAAAAGAGATCCTCGCTTCTATTCAGGTGACTGAGCATAAAGTGGGACGTTTTTTTTCTCCTTTCTTTTTAAAAACCAACGTCACAAGCGTAACGTAAATATACATACATACATATTACATGTTCCTATCAGGCTTAGACGGTATTATGGTCGACAAGATTATCTAGAAATCCTGACGGTTTGATTTTAAAAAAATACCGCCATGAATACAGACGCCGTGCTTCCTATGACGCCTTGTTGACGTCATGGATTTGAGCAGAGGTCGGCCACGACGCTGCAACAGAACTCCATGAAAGATGGCGTCTGCGTTATCGTTCTTTTTTTTCCTCCTTTTCAAAACACGAGAGCAGTTTTTTCGCCACATGATGTTCTTCAACTGCCAGTCTGCCGCCGCCATATCGCCTCCCTTCAGCTGATACGTCGGTGTCCGATGTGAGAGCGCAGGCGAAGGTACAAAAGGTTTTATAGACGCCGTTACCGCCCGAGCCCGCTTCCCATTTATGTCACTTTTCATTGTACTTTGCGGCACATTGTTAAACACAAGACCAGGAAGTGTTTTATCTAGTTTTTATATCATGTAGAAGAGTGATTTTCAACCAGTGTGCCGAGAGAGATCGTCATGTGTGCTGTGGGAAAATGTCCAATTTCCCTTAATAATAATTCAACGAATAATTTTCCATTGTTGAATTGTCTGAGCCTGCAAAAAAGTGGCTGGCCAGGTAATTAAATACTCTTTCATGCACAATAATTACCTTCCATATATGCTGTATCATGCAGCAATGTGACATTTTGTAACTTTTTTGGGTTGTTGGTGTGTCGCGGGCTCAAAAAAGGTTGAAAAACACTGATGTAGACCATGTCTAATGGAGCTGCCTCAGCGTCTCTCTGAAGTGCTCCACTTGTACGCGACAGTGTGTGAGCTTTTTTTTGCTTTTTTTCCCCAGCAAGCCATGTGATGGCGTAAGCCAGTGTGCGTGATATGGATTTATGTGTCTTTTTTCGAAGGGGAGAAGGGATAGAGTCGCCTTTCTTTCGACGAGACACGCGGTGCCTCTGAGGAAGTTGACGCATGGCTTTCGAACAAGGATGTGTTTTGTGGCGCCGCGGCACCCTGAAAACACAAACCGTGACAGCGGTTCTACAGTACGCGTCACATGTTCCCCTCACGCTAACGTTTACCCAGAACAAGGCCACAATAAAACAACTGTGCTTCCCGATCCATTTTCATTCCAGCGGAGTCCGGGCCTCACCCCCCTCCGTCTAAATTTAGCGAGTGGTTTTTATCTTGAATACTACATGTGCGGGTCCTAAGTCATTTCACTGAGGTCGCGCTGTTACATCTGGATTGGTTTCTTGAATAAGACGTACCATTGAGACAAACAAATAAATGATGGACGACTGAAAATGTGTTAAAAGTAATATGAATGCAGCATTGGCCCAGAGGCTATTTGTAATAATATATAGGGACTATTTGAAATGATTAAAACACACACACTTTGCTGCCTTCTCTCTGTAAAACACTCATGTGGGAATAACTGGGTTATTATTGTACTGTCTAACGAGGCTGTATCATAGTGCACACCTACTTGCCAAGTCTTTTCATGCAGTATTTGAAAAATATAATATGTGCGCAGACGCATGCCAATCAAACTGCAGCTTGTCTCTGCCAATTATATCAAACAAATAGACACCGCTCTGTCGCTGGGAACTCTGGGATAGATATTCCTTCACATTAACATCTGGTGACTGAGGGTCAGAGTATGATTCACAACTCATCAAGTCACTCGGTAAGTCATTGTGCCCCGCGGGGAAGCATGTGCATTTATTATGCTTCTCCACTCATTCATTGAGGTTTTTAACGAGTAATAATCCGAGCATTATCGGCTTCTGTTTGCGGTAGCTTCCAAAAGGTCAAAGGCAGATAGGAAACAGCTCTCCTCCGGGGGAAGTCAGCTTTCAGTGGAGAACGGATACGCTCATTAAAATATAATAGGAGTGAACAGATATCTATGGGGTTGTTAAATAAAAAACAAATTTGAACTTGTCTCATTAAATACAGTTCTCAGTTAAGCATTTGCCATCGCAACAAGTTATCACGACCTGACAAAGTGATGTTTTCGGTTTAATTGATTTGGGTCGTTTAAATTCCTGCCATCTTCTGTCATGCAGCGTTGGTATATTAAAAGTTATTAAACTACTGTCAAAACAAAGTGAGGACATCTTCGATATCACGAGGATGTATGAATTTACAAACACTTGCTTTTTATTTTAAAGTTCAACACATGACTAGATTGCTGTGTGGGAGCTTTCTTACATAAGTAAGTGTTGCACACAAACCCTTTCATGTGGAAAAGTAGGGCAGGCAGCTACTTCTGAAGCGTTTCCTCTCAGCTCTCTTCACCACTTAGCCATTTAGTTGATACTCTGCTAAGCCAACGAGATATCACGAATACCAGCGATATGAGTAACTAATTGTAAGTAATGCCAGCATCAAAACTACTTCAGCTCTCTCTCACTCCAACAGTGTGAACATATGTCTGCTTGCCAGGTCCAATACTTGCTTTTTCTTGCTGGGATGAAAACCTGACATCTCTTTATATATGAAGAAGTGCAAAGTAGGAGAAAGTCCTGTTAACGTTGAGAAAACAATCCATTACTTGTTTTTGTTATCATATTAATTATCAATTATCAATTATCAATTATATTAACTACATTATCAATTACATAGGTGTTTAAATTTATAATTGAATTTTATTTTTGGCCTACTAAAAGTAATATTACCCAACTTAAGCCATTACCTCATAAAGTAATTGGACTTAACATGTTCGCTAACCTGGTAACGTTAGCTAACCTAGTAACGTTAGCTGACCTGGAAACGTTAGCTGACCTGGAAACGTTAGCTGACGTAGTAACGTTAGCGGACCTGGTAACGTTAGCTAACCTAGTAACGTTAGCTGACTTGGTCACGTTAGCTAACCTAGTAACGTTAGCTGACTTGGTCACGTTAGCTAACCTAGTAACGTTAGCTGACTTGGTCACATTAGCTGACGTAGTAACGTTAGCGGACCTGGTAACGTTAGCTAACCTAGTAACGTTAGCTGACTTGGTCACGTTAGCTGACGTAGTAACGTTAGCGGACCTGGTAACGTTAGCTGACGTAGTAACGTTAGCGGACCTGGTGACGTTAGCTGACTTGGTAACGTTAGCGGACCTGGTGACGTTAGCTGACCAAATAACGGAGCTAACGGGTAACATACATATGTGGATCGTGTTAACTCAAATTATGATGCGTACATGCGTTATAAGGTCAAAGATGAGTATCGAGCAAGCGTAACTCATAATGTTGACGTGATGTGTTCATACGTAATTGTGTAAAATGACGTTTTGACGAGAAACCTGAGGCGACAGAGCAACATTAGCATAAATGTGACTTTGCGTTTCTACTCACCTGTTGAGTGTAAGTCCAATGCTCCGTCTCAGATTGTTATTTTTCTGTCGTGTCAACGCGATCGTGTCACAGCCGCTATTGTCAGCCATCGAGTGCTGATCTGAAAAAATAAATGGACTCAAAAGACTTCAGTGAATATCTCCCCAGCAGTCGTTGAGAGTGAAGGGCGCTGGTTATTCAAATGTTCCCGTTCAAATGTTCTTATTCCACGTTCAACCTTCACGTGCACGTTCACGCACGGCTGACCAATCTCGTCACATTACCAGGTCGCTCCTGGTGTTCGCTGCACACGACAGACCTTCTCGGCGTGCGTAGCAAACCAAACAGCCACCTGACAGCACAGTTTATTGTGTTCCCATTAACCCTCTTGGATGCCTGCTGAAGGCCAAGAGGGCCAGACGTTAGCGTCTGCTGTCATTCCAAACAGTAAACAGGAGGCATGCTGAGGTGCCAGTTTCATGCTAAGTGTCGACACTGAGGCACAGACGAACGTGACGCCGGAGCCTTCTGTTTTTCGGCCCAGAGGAGAGGCATCGCGTGATGGCTGCCGGAGGAAAAGCGTGCTCTGTCACGCGCTACATTATTCCACCGGGGCTTTGAGCCGTCGGACAAAGTGGGGTAACGTTGCCTATTATTGACTTTTCTCAGCGCAACATTTGTCAGACGAAGAAGCAAATTCACACTTCCTTCATTGCAGTGCATTCAGGTCTTCATCACCTCGATGTCACAGACAGATAAGGAAGTTGTGATTTAGAGGCCGATAACAGGGAGAGAGCTCTCAGCGTCGCAAAACCAGTATAACGCTGATTACCACCAGGATGGAACCACTTTTCTATCACATCATGTGCTAGCCCGGCGCAGTGCGGAGCATTAGCTTGGCCAAGTGAAACAAACGAAGCAGTCTATTTCCCCCAAAGGAGGGAGTTTAGCGCCGGCAAGCACTCACATAGCACTTTCCAACGCCATTCACAAATATCAACAGTGTAACTTCCAGGAAGTCGTTCAATGGGGAGTTGGGAGCGGGTTTAATTGACACACTGTTAAAATGTTGATGACATGTTTAATCACCGTTTTGTCGCTCTGAAAAGCCCCGAGCACCAACAGATGACAGGAGCCATATGTGTATGGTGATTTAAGACGCACACTCCGGGTTAGCAGTAGACCAGGAGCGAAATGAGAGTCAGTGCCACTACAATCTCACATACAGTACAGGAGAAGTCATCAATACACGGCTAATTCTCTGAAATGCGGCCTTGTGACTGCTCGCTGGTTGCAAATTCTATCTGAATTCTAAACACTTAAGTGATGACGTGCTCAGATGTTATTGATCTGTAGGGAGATGTATTTGTGTTGCTTGTTCTCCAAGGGCGGTCAGAGGTCAAGATGAGCTACTGAGCAGCACTCCAAAGGCGATTCAAGGTCTTTCTGAAGGACTTTTCAGGTTGGAACAGCCCTATCTGTAGACTAGGATTGATCAGTGTTAGATGCAAAATCATGGGGCTGCATTGAAATGCCTCCGTTTTGTAAAGTGTGTGCTTTTCTGCAGCATCTTAGCATTGGTGAGTTACGACCTCCACCCCCATGCTTTCCGCCTCCATAAATGATGACGTGTTGACGTTGGACGTAAATCGTGCCATGCAGAATCCTGCAATATGCTCATAAATCCAAGAGATATTGGGCCGAGTGGTGAAAAAATTATTCGCTAATCGCAATCAGGGAGGAAAACGTCAGCAATTCTGGCAAATTATGAGGTGATATAGTGAGGACCCGGACGGTCCGCCGCTTTGAGATTTTAATTTGGGAGCTCTGTTCTGTCTAGAAAGCTATTTCGCGGGGGAAATTCGAGCAGAATCCTGGGATAGGCCAACCCCCGTGGTCAGTAGATTAAAAAACCCATGTTTCCTACTGAGCTGAACATTTTCCTATCAGGTTCGGCTTTGATGGAAAATTATTTTCAAAAGGTGCAAAAACTTGTTCTACAAGTCTTCTCCCCAGACATCTACCATATCCTTCAAAGCTGCACATACTGAAGATTGTTATTTTCTACGTGCCCCAGCTCCAATACTCTGCCCGTCATAGATACATATCTACAATAACAATATAACGATACATCTGTTGTGTTTGCGAGTGTTCAACTTCTGCAGATACACTTTTTTTATTTTCATGCATTTAAGGGATGCAAAGTTTTTGTACAAAGAATGAAGTGGTGTTGCTTGTGTACGATTACAAAAAAAAAAAAAAATCCATCACGAGGGTTCGCAGTAGAGATCGCTCTTCAGAATATGAGAATCATTTTTACAAGGACACACAAGTAGTTTGATACATAAAACCGCCTGCCATGCAGAGTGTCTGTCAACACCCCTGCAGCCATACTGCAGCCCAACTTTCACGCCTTATTTACAGCAGAAGGTGGGACGTGTGTGTGTGTGTGTGTGTGTGTGTGTCAGCAGCGCAGTGAGGTTAATAACAGTTACCCCAGAAGCTTCCTCTCTCTTTCTATCTCCTTCCTCCCTCGTCTAATCAATGGCTGCGAAACTGAAAAGAAAATCACCTCAATCATCTATTGTCTACAAAAGGTAACCATTTTTTCTCTCTTTCTCTCTCTCTCTCTCTCTCTCTCTCTCTCTCTCTCTCTCGGCACTCCTCTGCCCTCTTGCTCACTCTTCTGTGCCTCTCACAAAATCAAATTGTGTGATATCTCCTCTTTGTGACCCTTTATTTGGCAGACAAGTGGGCAGAAAAATGTGCTTGTGCTTATCTCCCTTGCCATTTTGTTCTATTTTCTAATGCCAGTCTTTCTCTCTCTCCAAAACCTCTGGCCTGGTACAGATACTAAAGGTTTTTATTGATCTCCCATGAACCCCTTCTGACTGCAGCCTGATCCTTCGAGCTAAGCCTTTTCATGAAACACTGCACATGCGGCGTCCCGAATGTAGCAAGGTCACGGAAATCCTGCAGATTCAAAGACAGAGCTTTTCGTGCATTGAGATATATATCTCTCCCCCCCCCCAACATCAAAGTTGACCTGTGGAGTTTTCTTTTAAACAAAAGGTGGAGCGGTTTCTATTTGCATTCTTTGTCTCAACAAAATGCATTGTGGGTGTCGTTGAGATCCAACAAGTGTGTTTGTTGTTGGCAGAGGGATGATATTCGGGGGCGTTTCATGCTGATTCTTCCCCATAATTAAGAGCTGTCCTTCATGGATGTACAGTACTACTTATTTTACTGGTAGATTTTAGATCATTGGAAATATTTGTGTAATCTTCATGTGATCGTGGCATTGTGTGTCCAGACGGTATTCGGTTGGTCGTTTTCGTTTGTTAAGAAAATCCGTTAAAACCGACCGATTTTTATGCTTGTATATAATGTTTTGGGGGTTTCCAAAACGACCTTAGAACAAGGTCAAGGTCGCGGTGACCTCACAAAACGGAGATGCTGTCACATGAACGTCTGAAAGGATTAAACGATGAAGCGACGACAATGTAGACAGACTTTTGTGTGAAAGTCGACGGGGCAAACTGGTAATTTGAGCTTTTACCTCGACCCCGTCTCTATTAAAGAAACTGAATTATTCAATAAAATTTTTAAAAAACGTCATGTCTGCTATGATTTGGGAGGCGGCCCCCACCTCGCTGATTATTGACCGGGTTGCTTTCCCCTTGGCGCGACTCGCCATCTGCCGCTCTGACCTCAAAGGAGCATCACGCTGGAGACGTGGCTTCATCCCGCTCTGAAATGTATTTCATCGACCCGAAGCCCCTCGTCGTTAAAAGTATCAGGACAGCTGAGCGGAGCCCGTGTGCTTCACTGTGTGCGCCGCTTCTTCTTCTTCTAAAAAAAACAAACTGAGCTCTTATCCCGCAGTCCTCCCGAAGGCCCTGCGTCTGGGTCTCTGGCCCCCGGGCGTTTTAGCGGATCGCTCTACGCCGCGGCTCAGGTTACGCGGTGCCGGGTTCTTTTTTTCCAAAGTGCTCATGGGTATCGCTTTCACAGCCAATATTGTTCAACAGCGTCAGCGAGCTCGGCGCGTCAGAGACAGATTCGGCGTGAAAGCCGTGGATCGAGGAGCCGGCCGGTAAACGCGAACGCGTCGAGTGTCTTCCCGCAGTCCGATCACGGCGAGAGGTGGATATTTGGAGGCGTTCTCATCGACGGAGCATCACTTTGTGCACCATCTTGAGAAAGAACTTGTGTCACTCAAGTGCACGCAAAAGAACATGAAGCGCCTCACTCTTCACGCGCTCGAGAACTGGGACAAATAGTTCGCAGCTCCATTGTTAACATCAGTATTTCCTTTCTTTCTTTTTTTTGCATCACTATTCAGCTTCTTTTTTTTCAGACAATACTTCTGCAAAGCGTGCAGATAAAGATCCGGCCACACACACAAATTGTTTATAGAATACTATTTGCAGGATTAGATTCCCGCATCGACTGCGTGGGATTTGGTTCTGAATCTCGATAAAAACATTTCCAATAACTTCTGAGTGGAATTTATATTTAAAAAAAAGAGATAACTAAAAACAGTCAGTAGCACTGTAAATCACACTTGTAAAACCACTTGTGCATTTACGTTGACAAAAGTGACTGAGTTGTATTCATAAAAGAAGGTTCTATGTGAGCAGTAGTATAGCATCGGTACACTCGCGGGCCGAGACGCACACTCTTGCATACGGCAGACACACACAGGTTCATTCTGCCAACGTCTGTGCTCGTGTGAGACTTGCTGGTTAATAACTGTTTTCTTCTCCTCTGCAGATGCCGGCTCAGGATCAGGAGACGACGGTAAGATTACTCTCCTCCTCTTCCTCCTCCTTCTCCTCTTCCTCCTCATCCTCCTTCTCCTCCACTGACTCTTTGTTTGCAACTCGGCAAGTTGACTTTATAGAAAGAAAAATGGGCTTATTCTGGACACAAAAACAATATGGTGTGCATTCATAAACAAACAGAGACGTTTGACGTGAATGCAGTTTAATATGCGGTTCGAAATATTGGTAAATCGTAAAACACTCAAATGTATGGAAGCCAATTTCTGCCACAAAAAAAGTCAAAATTATGAGATGAAGTTATTTCATGTCATAATTTTATCTCATAATAATGACGTGAATTGGCTTCCATACGTGTGACTGTTATGACACAGCACAATACAATAATGTAAATGTTAGTTTCAGTTAAGTGTTAAGTTGCTCCTTTTTTAAATGTATTGTACTTACCTTGTTGTATAATAATGCTCTAATAATCTAAATTGGTGTATCGTTAATAGCTCAGAGGACTGAGTTGACTAGCTAAACACGACCCCACATGGATGGAGCTGTGGCTCCATTATTGCTTTTTTTTTTACGTGTAAATAGGCGACGGCTTGCTCACACGTTCACCACGGCCGCTCTATAATGTGATCGTTTGTCAGTGTTGTGTTTACGGCTTGATACCGCGGCCCCCACACGGCCATTTAGACACAGATAAGATGAAATAAACCTCTTTGTCGATGCCCTGAAGGGACATTCGGTTGTTGCAGCTGCTCAAGGGCAGCGGCAGCGTGGATTAATGGGGAAAACAAAAGAATGATGAGAATAAAAAAGGTCTATATGAAGGTACTTTTTCCTCATGTCAACGTCATGATTACAACCAATTTGTGTTCATAATTTAATTGTTTACTCGAGCACAACGTCCTTTAAGGACGTAAACACCAAAAGAGCCACGCAGTCCTGTGGGAAACACTTAAATCCAGAATTGGACCGGTCATCAGGAGCACCGGTTCATCCTGTACAATGGACTTGTTATATATATTATATATTATGTACAATGGACTTGTTATATATATATTATATATTATGTACAATGGACTTGTTATATATATTATATATTATGTACAATGGACTTGTTATATATATTATATATTATGTACAATGGACATGCCAATGCCTTCATAATTAAGCTCCCGCTGCCTGCCAACATTCTGTTTATCAATACACATTTCCTTGCCTTTTATTTTTGTATCCATCAAACTTATTTATATCTCTGTAAATTGGCCCGGGAGCATGAAGTGTTTACAAAGAAGAAGAAGAAGAAAACATATCAACGTGGCCTTGATTCATCAGAAAGAGAAGAGAGGCTTTTTTGTTTGTTTGTGTTTTTTCTCTCGTGCTTCTGCAGTGAATGATAATGTGACCGTGACAGAGAATTGTGATGGATTTTTTGTCTCGAGCTGCTTTCCTTCGAGTCTCAGCGAAGATCATTTTCGGATCATCCTGAAAATTCGTGGGCCTGGGAGGCAGGAAATAATTTGGAAAACTGATAAGTGTGTTTTGGAAAAATGCAAAACGCAATTACACATTTTTCTGTGGACACGGCTCACTAAAACGTAACTGGCGCGGTCCTCCGGGAGTCCTAATCTCAAACTGATTAATTTGACGGAGGTTGTCGGGTTTGTTTGGGTTGTTTTTTTTGGGGTTGTTTTTTTTTTACTTACACAACACGTGTGCACTGCCACTGAAAATACTCAAGGTTGGTTGAAAACACGAGGTCATTGCAGGCCACATGTGGTACAGAGGAACCTTGTTCTCTCAGACT
This sequence comes from Clinocottus analis, assembly GCF_023055335.1. Taxonomy (NCBI): domain Eukaryota; kingdom Metazoa; phylum Chordata; class Actinopteri; order Perciformes; family Cottidae; genus Clinocottus; species Clinocottus analis. Next base: position 2,319,744 of record NW_027175843.1, read on the forward strand.
CCAACTTTCAGTTCCTCCTCAGTCACGTGGGAGCAACAGCGGCTGCTTTCTCAGAGCGGCGTGTGACCAACATTACAAATAACGCACGCCGGAGCTGACAGAGGACAGAGGAGAGTTTATTGCAGTGATGGAGAAGATAGTTTGTGTTTTAATCTTGCCAAAGCCCCGGCTAATTATTAATGTGCCGTTGGAGTGAGACTCGTATTTGATGCCTAATTGCCGAACAGGACGGAGCAGCTGTTGTCAGTCCGGACCGCGCGCCGTTCATCTGCCGGCGAACATTTGTACGCATGCATATATTCATTCTGGTGCGTCTCTCTCGCCGGCTCGTCCCGTGTGTTTGCCCGTGCCGATCCTTCATTAACTCTCACGCACAAGCATATATGAGCGCGAGATTGGAAAAGAGATTAGTTCACCCCCCCAAAAACATTAAAAAAAAAAGAGACGCCAGACAGACGGATGAGCAAGCGGAAATGAAACCGGTGCTAGGTCAACCAGAGAGAGAGAGAGAGGGAGAGAGAGAGAGAGGGAGGGATGGGGTTGGACAAAGAAATGGCCCGAGGAAAGTCACAAAATAGATAACAGAACTGAAGACACAGGAAAAGAGGAGGGCAGTTAGCGATAAGAGACACCAGGAAGAAAGAAACAAAATGAAACATACATTTCCATATATATATATATATATATATATATATATATATGTATATATATATATATATATATATATATATATATATATATATATATATATACATATATATGTACGTCCTCTGAACGCCATATTCAGAACGATCGCTTTACCTTTGACGCAGCGGTGCGAGAGACGCGGCCTGAATTTGCGTTGTGTGTTCACACGTGAAGTTGTAAAGGCCGACATAGCCGTGTGTCTCTTTTCCTCTTCTACTCCATCAGCAATGTTCATTTGAGGTCCATAACTCTGGGCCGTGTTGTGCGTCAGACAGGGAACACACACTTGTTGTTCAGCGTTTTATTGCAAGGCTCTGCCATAAAAAAAAAAGCATTCACAGGTAAGCCTGTAGGCGTAAGATGAAGATTATGACGTGATATGCCAAAGTATGAATATAATTGTCATAAGAACAAGAAACAGTAATGTGTCAAACCTGCTAAAGTGTAAGAAGTTGATGAACGCGTGTGTTTGTCTGATGCTAACGTTAGCATGCCCGGCTACACAGCTCATTTATTACTACATTAATATAAATCAATGAAGAGGATTTTTTTCTCTTTAAATTATTTGAATTGCGTACGGTTATTATAGGATTTGTGTACACTGTTGGGCCCAAGACAACATCCAGTGTGAGGGAGACGGCCCTCGATGCCTGTGGGTTCGAGTCCGGGCTTGAGTGTAGCGTTGCATTTGCCAAACCGATGCGTTCGGTATCCATCCTGGAAGCCTCTTCCTTTTTGAGATGCAAAATGTGAAACATGGAGTTGGAAAACGCAATCAATAATCTCATCTCTGTTCTCGAGAAGTGTTGATTCAGCTTTACGGAGGCTGCAGTGTTCGGGTTGAGGGGGACAAATAATAATTCAGAGTCTCTCTTGCATAAATGCTGTCGGTGTAATAGACTCAGAAAAGCTCTGACGTCCCCACACACCCGCGCCGAAACTTTCAAATTTGTTTTGATTTATGCGCGAAAGTAAATTAAGTTCAAGCTCCCCGAATGGAGGACACGTCGTTGAATTTATCGTAACATTAGTTCGAAGTTAACGTCACATTTATGGCAAAACACAGACGGTAAACAGCGCGCAGGAAGCTCCAGCTACAGGAAATCATTTCCTCATGAAAGTAAAGTACTTAAAAAAAAAAACGAAAAGAAAGCAAGCGGCAGAAATGGACAGCGAGGCATCAGGCGGGGGGGGGGAACGGGTGAAGAGTTTAGCGTCATTATCCGCATTAAAAAATAAGCCGGCATCCTCTGAAAACAAGCGAGAGAGGATTTTTCCTCTGAATATCTCCGCTCCACCTCTCCAGACCTCTGGGTGTTTGAAAGCCGGAGAACTGTCCTTATTCTCCATCTGTCAGATACATTTGACGTATCGATCATTCGGGAGGGAAAAAGAGACAATTAAGACGAAGAAAAAATAGCTCAGGGGCACAGAGGGTTTGCTCAGTAGGGATGGAGGATGAAAGGCGAGGGCAAGGACAGGAGGAGGAGAATGGCAAACACACCCTATAAAGATGGAATCGTAGTGGAGGTCGAGAGAGATACAGTAGAAGAGACGGGAGGAGGAGGAGGAGGAGGAGTGGGAGGAGGAGGACAGCTGCTGGTGTTTTATGAGCAGGGGAGAAGGTTAAAGAAAGTGGTTGTTAAAGGCGGGTTGGACTCCTGTTGAGCAAATCAGCAGCAGAAGAGTAAAAATCAAATGTATTTTAACGGCCGGGGATAAATCTACACACATAAAGCTCCGGTCAGCTTGGCCGGCTGCCAGCTTCTTCTTCTTCTTCTTCTTCTTCTTCTTCATCTTCTTCTTCTTCTGAGTCCACATGTGAATATTTGTGGAGCGTGGCGGGCGGCCTCGTGCAGCCGTTGGCCTCGCCACAGTGTCTTCTTCTCTCTCTCTCTCTCTCTCTCTCTCTCTCTCTCTCTCGCTCTCTCTCTCTCTCTCTCTCGCATGCGCAGTTTTATTTACCCAATAAGGGCGGCCGTGCAGCGACATCCCCTGAGGACACGAGTCTGGTCACATGGCTCCCCCCTTTTAGTCCGAATCAGACATTTGCTCAAATCAAATTGGGCCGCGGAGAAAATTGAATTTCCCTCACATGGCGGACACGGGACGACCGAAGCCGTGGGCGTTGACGACTTCTGTGGGTCTCAGCAAAAGTCACGCTATATATATATATATATATATATATATATATATATATATATATATATATATATATATATATATATATATATGTATGTATTTTATTTGGTGACAGACATGCTGGTAGTTCTGTGAAGCTGAGAGATACAAGTCGAGGTCCAAGATGAGTGAGATTTCATGTGAGACGTGAGTCCCAGAGAGATATAGATCTCTTTATATATATATATATATATATATTTATATATTCTGGGGACAACGGCGACGTCAATCGTCCAGCGCCGACAACAAGGTGGCGCCGTGAGATGTTGGTGCAGATGGGAGCAGACATGAAATGTGTCAGAGGCAACAGGGGGCAGCTTCAGGAAGGGGGAAGAGAGAGCTGCTATTTTTTTCTGAGGATTTTTTTTCTGAGGAATAATTGTGAGCAGAGGATGTGAGCTTTCTGTGGCTGACTAGAGGTGTGTGGTTGAGAAGAGCTCACGGGGAGTTGTTGCGTCGCTCCCACCGGCAGCAGTAGGCAGCAGGGAAGAGTGGGAGATGCTGATGAGTCGATGTTATCAGCGGATAACACAAAATAACACTGAAGGAAATCGTGTTTGGGGGCAGGGTTTACTCAATGGTGGGCAGATTATTTGAGCATAAGTCTGTGTTGAGCAGCAGGACCGCTAGTTAGCTAACGGAGCGCTAGTTAGCCAACAGAGCGATAGTTAGCTAACGGAGCGATAGTTGGCCAACAGAGCGATAGTTAGCTAACGGAGCGCTAGTTAGCTAACGGAGCGCTAGTTAGCCAACAGAGCGATAGTTAGCTAACGGAGCGAGGGCACGAGTTAGCTAACGGAGCGATAGTTAGCCAACAGAGCGATAGTTAGCCAACAAAGCGATAGTTAGCTAACGGAGCGATAGTTAGCTAATGGAGCAATAGTTAGCTAATGGAGCAATAGTTAGCTAACGGAGCTAACGGCCGCTGTGAACATACGTAAATTTTATTTCGGCGCGTTCGCTCTTCCTCCGGTGGAAATTAGTTCAAATGTGATCTTGGAACATTTACTGTTTGGTGAGGACCTTGAATAAATTCAGTTGTTTGAAGAACATGTTTTCACAGCGATAACAGATATGGATATTAAAGTCAGTAAATTATGACCCGGTACATTTTTTCACATTAACTCTGAGCAGCTAAAAAAAAAAAATGCTAATTCCAAGATATTTTTGACTATTTAGAACAAAAATACAATATTTTTTCTCTTAGATATTTAAATGCAATGCAAATATTGTATAGAAATAACCCCTACAGATGACAACAACAAGCTTATGTATCACTTTTAACGGTTTACACAGACATCATGAAAAGTTGGAGCCTTTAAACTCAGAATCTGACACTTAGAAGCACTAAATCAGTTTGGTTTTGACAGATGAAATTCAAGCAATATTAAAGATTTTCTTTTCTAAAAAGGACAACGACGAGTTTTGTCTTCTGTATCGATACAATTCCTCTGTAATAAAGCAGGTATTTGTATCTGATCTCTTGATTGATTGCAACCCCGTGTCAGAGGATCATCAACGAGATTAGGATTCGTCCTCTGGGAACCAGGAATGTTATGGAAATCCATTCATGACCACTAATTACCTCTAAAATGTACCCGAAGAACCAGCAACTTCAATTATTCACCATCTTCTTTTTTTTTCTTAAAAGAGCTAAATGTAATGCTAGTCTCTGTGGCTTTTACGATTCAATATTAAATATGTACTTTTAAAAAAAAAATCCCCAGTAGATTTAAACTAGTCCCAAATAGAAGCGAGTCTGGTGAGGAGCCAGCAGGACACGCCTGCCTCAAGCCCCAAAGTCAAAGATTTAAACTCTGTCATGCTCTGAGTGCTTCAGGCATTAAAGTGACCTAATTTCACTGCCGTTTCGAAGGGTAACTCTTATCTAAATTAAGTGCTTTGTCAAGGTCAGAACACTGTCCCGTAACTTATCAGAACCATTTTTCTGTTTGAATGGTAAAATAAAAAAATAAAAAGATGACTCCATTATGAGTCCTTAGCGGCAGCGGGGAGCGCGTCGGTCTGCCTGCAGGCGCTCAACTGGTATTTATGAGTCATCCTTCTAAGTGCAAGGGCGTAAGTTTGGTTTCAACATTGGTGGGGATTATCAGGTGGAGGGACCTCATTTCCTGATTTTTTTTCCTGCATCAATTTATCGTGGAAATGTGATTTCATTTATGAAAAGAAAGCAACAAAATTCAGTCGACCAGGTGACAATAGGAATGTGTAATGTAATGTTCAGTAAAGCTCTCGTGCATTCTTTAATACTTCAAATCTTTATTCTCCTGTCGATCGACGTCTGTCATTTACCGGATTTACTCTAAAGTCGCAGTTTAATGAGAATGAAGTCATAATATTTGATGATGAAAGTTGCAATTCCATAATAATAAAGTCACAACATCTTAACAACAAATGTACCTGCCATAAAGCTAACTTCTAATCATGCCCACATCTCACCACTTCTAACAAAGTGCCAGCCGGATCCATATTTTAAAAAACCGTCAGTTCAAACCCCGTCGGAGTGCAGAGGAGGAGGGGGGCGGGACTTAGTGCAGCTAATGAAATCACCGTCATGGGATGTAGAAACCCAGGATAACAGCAAATGACATTAAAGAACTGCACGACTGAGGGCCCAGTGAGATACGCTGACACCGTGTGTGCTTCATCACCACATAGTTGTTGTGCGCGAACACGTTGTTCACACACACACACACACACTCTGCTTCCTCCGGTCACCTCACTACTCACACACAGCCTTAGTCTTATCGACGGCTGTCACTTCCAAGAGCCGTCCCGTCATTCAGATGCAGAGAGACAGAGGGCTTTGTGGGGAATAATGATCGAGGTCCGGACCTCGCCGACCTCCTGGCTGGCGACGGCCGCGATGATCACGCCAGAACTGAGACCTCTCCGCGGCTGTCAACAAGCAATTCTGCTCCTCTGCTCCTCTCCATCTGTGTGTGTGTGTGTGTGTGGATAATACGAAATATTTCGCTCAAATATTGGCAGGGATCCTTCTGCTCTCCCAGTATCGGTAGGGACGCGTCCTCGCCGTCCACATGCGGGCCGGCAGCGCGCCTTACGTCCAAGAGTCCTTCCAGCCACCTGATTTCCTTTGTGTGCGTCTCTAATTATCCCGTTCACTTTGTTCAGGCTCAGACTTTTTGTCGAGTCCTTCAACGCGACAGTCTTTCCTCCTCGAAGACAGATAACGCCGTTAGATCTGCGTTAGACCTCCTCACTTTGTTCCCACTTTTACTTTCTCCCGAGTGTTGACTAATGAAAAGATAAACACCGCGCTCGGGCTTAATTGAAATACAATGACCCGATTGGGGTAATTCATCTAACGATCAAACCCGCAACACTATGGATCTGCAAGCACTTCATTAATTTGAATCAAGGGCGAGGCTCCGCCGCGGCGCTGTTATGAATTCAATTTCAATTGATCCCCCTCCCCCCCCCCCCCCCCCCGGCCGGCATGCAGCGACGCTCAAAGACGATTACACGAGGTTATTCTACGAGCTTCTGCAGCGACATGTTCATGTCGTCGGGCCCTCAACACGAAGCATAATCCCGAATAATCCCAGTGTTCGGCGCGTTTGAAGCGGACGTGACCGTTGATGCGACCTCGCCTTCCTGGTTTCCGGGACACACGAGTGGGAATGGTGGGACAGGACGGTGGAGTTACTGCGGCGTAATAGCCGGCTGACCTGCGGTTCCCCTCGCCGATTGTTCCACCGTTCATCCCCCGCGGCCGCTTCAGCAGCCGCTTCAGCAGCCGCTTCAGCAGCCGCTTCAGCAGCCGCTCCAGCAGCCTCCACCTCCACGATGACCAGCTGGCGCCCCAGTCACACTGCCATTGCTATGGTAACCAAGTTAGAGGTTTAGGGAAGTGAGTAATCTAATCTTCCCACTTTGTGGCATTGCGATAAGGCTCGCCACCGCCAGCCCACCCGCATGCGAGCGTGTGTGTGTGTGTGTGTGTGTCCTGTTTGGTTATTCTATGCTGCATCTCTCTCTCGCTCTCTCTCTATCACACACACTTACACACACACACACACGCACACACTCACAAACAGAGCCTATCTAGCCAATATGTTCCACCCTAATAGGCAGGTGAAAGCCGACGGGCAGATAGGCTGTGGGCTCGCAGCCCTGTTGAAAAAGTCTGAACCTGACTGAAGTTGACATTCTGCACCAAACATGAAAGGAGAGCTCCGCTGCTTTTATTGCGCAAGCGGGAAACCGAAAAGTTTTCATTTGTTTCACCAGTATCTGCAACGAACAAAGGGCAACACTTTTGATCATATTATACACATAAACATGTGTAATGCAGTGGCGGTGCCAGCGGGGCCTTCTCTGCTGGCCGAGACAGAATCACAAAGTTATAGCTATTAAGTCGAGTTGGTTGCGCTACTTCAAGTTGTAGAAGAAGAAGAATCTGTAGCTGGAGACTATTCCCTGTGAAATTTGTAACACTGCTGGTGGCGCTGGAGACACACGCAATGGAGACTGGAAAGCAGGTCTGCCTAGCTTGCTGTTAGCTTGCTGTTAGCTTGCTGTTAGCTCGCGTGCGGGGTGGGAGCTAGGGAGAAACGCCGCGATTAGCTGTTAAACTCGACAGCTGGTATAATGTTGTTAGTTATGGCGCCGCTTGAAGTAGTCAACATGATAAAGCAGGGTATGTTTTAGGGCGTGGCTGCCTTGTGATTGACAGGCCGCTGCCAGAGTTGTTTACGGTCCAAATATGGTCACTTCCGTTCAAAAAAATCAAAGATGGCGACGGCAGACACACAAGGCACCTTTTTGGCGTCAGTGCGAGACGCACCGGGCCTTTAATGAACTCCACTGTCCATCCATCCGGGTCCTTGTTAGACACTTGGTTGGTGGGAGGGGTCCTGAATGCGACACACACGGGCTCTTCTGCGACGGGGCAGCGGCGTCAATGTCCCGAGTCCTCGAGTCATTTCATCACCGCCGTGTCAGGTGACGTGAGGCCACGAGGAGCGATGCGATCACGTTGAACCGACCGTCTGATCGGGCGTGTGCAACGCGCCCACGTGAACAGCTTTATCCCACACAGAATTATTAAAATTGTGAGTGCTGAGCATGTCAAGGCTTTCCAGGACGACAACGGTGAGCAGAGAAAAGCTTCACACATTAGATAAATTACAATCCCAGCAAGACCAAAATGAGAGAAATGTTATTAAACGGTGTACCCGGCTTTATGTATCATAACACATATTACATCAAAAGATATTTTAGGAAGCGATAATGTAGTTTCTGGGACTGTGTGTTCCTCATTTGGCAGTTTCATTGATGATGCAGATAAAATTGGCTTCGCTTTAACCTGTAATATAATAATACATAATTAGCTGTGGTTATAGTTGTTAAAAATGTCTGCTAATGAAAGCTGATTACTGGAGCAGCATGAACAATAAAGGCTCTGGTTGAACAAGATTTACTATAGCAGAGTTTTATACATAAGATCTTCCAACTTTTTTTTAATTAAAATGTAATTTAAAACAACTCGATGTTCTAAATCCAGCGGCTTCGCGAGCGCAATGCACACAATCAGTGCTCAGCTATACGATATGTCATTACTTACCTCGACACAAGTCTCTTTGGATAAACATCTTCCAAACAGCAACGTTTCATATTCCATTTATTTTCCCAGAGTCGCTGATGGCGCTGAAACAAAAAGATATGATGAAAGGTTTGGACCTCGTTGTGGTGAACGTGTTGTCGTGTTGTAATGGCAAACTTCCTCATATATATATATATATATATATATATATATATATATATATATATATATAGGGTTTATTGTAATGTATACACTAAGATATGCCCACCTAGAAAACGGCTCACGGCCTCTCAGAGCAGACGTTCGGGGCGGTGCGCGTGAGAGGGGCTCGGCGGATAAGCCTTGATTTTGGCACGAGGATAAGGGAGTGTATAGACGGAGAGGGATGGGATCTGCAAATGAGATAGAAGCAAAGTCGTTAGATCCCTTCATCCACACACGTTCACTCCTACTCTCTATCTCCCTCTCCTTTTTTCCCATCTCTCACCTCTGCTGCTTTTGCTTTTTCCCCTTCCGTCTCTCCACGGGAGCATATCCAATCATACCACTCTGAAATTATTATTAAAATCCTCCCTCCCCCACCGTGTGTGTGTGTGTGTGTGTGCATAGCAGGGGCTTTGAATGCAATGAGTTGGGGTGATGATGGTGGTGGTGGTGGTGATGATGGTGGTGGTGAGGTTCAGACGCTATCCGGAGTGAGACGGGGGGGGGGGGGGGGGGACGTGAGCGGCGAGCGGCAGCCGCCGCGTGTCAGAGCTATCAGCGGCGGAGGTGGGTGAAAAGTGGGACGGAGGCTGATGAGAATAGCGGGGTCACCTCTGGGCCATCTCTCGCTCTCACCGGCATCAGGGGTTTTATTGTCTTTTTTTTTTTTGTCATCCAGAAAATAATGGGACAATGGCTGAGACGGAAGGGAGGAGGGTGGAGGGGGGGGGGGGTGACAAGATGGGAGGGGATGGATAGAAAAGGATGGATGGACAGATATTGGTGCAGAGAGAAAGAAGGATTGGACTTTTTTTTCTGTAATGGCCAGGATTTGATCGGGATTAGGAAAGGGAACAAGGGAATGTCAGGTGGGCCCTTTAAGATAGAATTGGAGCCGTGTGTGTGTCTGTGTGTGTTTGTGTATGTTTGTGTGTGAGGCATAATTGCAGAAGCAGGATGTGAAACCTGCCCCTCCCGAGTCAGCAGTTGGGAACCTTTCGCATTTGCTCGGAGAAAAGTAGATTGTATAAGCACACAGACACACGGAGCAGCGGTTCCTTATAACGTCAACACACACGGTGGCTAATAAAGCAAATGACAGATTGTATCTTCATCTTCCGGTGGAAACCTGGATGGAGACCGTATATCAGCTCAGCGATACTCAGTTATATTGTCCCGTAACCATCTGCTGTACACACAGACCTATAGTGTCGCTGTCATGGCCGTAAAGACCGCACTCAGGGAAACAGATAGGATGTCCCAGATAAATGAAGGCTCATAATCCTTCACACGGAGGACATCGCCCCCGCCCTCTTGGCCCTTCCCTGGGGATTTCAGGTCGTGCCTTCTTATGTAAGCCTCATCGGAAACACTTGTAATGGATCACTGACTGCTTATCCCACACCCTGTTTCTGGATTTAGAGATACTAAGTATCATAATCACTGTAATACTGTCCTACGGTATTATACCATCACTATCACGTGTCCGGGCTTTTCAGTCACCCTGGTTGATGTTCCTCTGGTAAGCGTCCACAACTTCCTGTAATCGCCCTTTTTGCCACCAGCGAGCTAGCGTATAGCTCATTAGCGCTCTGCGTGCGGCTGCAAGATGCGAACAAAGCACTTTGAGTTACGGCCTCATGGAGAGACATTGGCCTCAATTCCAGGTATGAAGACAGCGAGAAGACAGCGAGGTTCCTCCGGTGGGTCATTTTGACAACGGACATCTTTTTTAATTGCGGCAGTTATTATTCTGCTGATGCTCAGTTGAGCAGTAATCCAGAACGGGTCATTGTGTGTGGGGCTTAAATTCACCGCTGAGGTGTAATATCTGCTGGACGCCCTTAGTAGGTATTTGTTTGAAGCTTTTCGTGGAAGTAGGGCATGCATTGCAAGTGTTTCCACTGTGGGCTCCATTAGTGCATTTATTTTAACACCAGAGATGACCTGGATTGTAAATGCACAGGTATGCAAGTCGATCTCGCTCTCTGTCACTTTCACATGAAGGTTAAAACAATATTTGATAAGTCTAAATTTGCGTCGTACAAGTAATATATTTGTTTTCCCTTCTGCTCTGTGCATGTAATATTTCCTCCATCATAAACCAAGGGCAGCCTTTTCTGATTCTTCTCATCAACACTGCAAATTAGCTTTCCACTCGCTCTCCGGCGTTCGCTCCGCATGTAAACATCTGAAGGCTGTTTATTTGCGGCCTTTCGGACTCCTCTCTGGAGGAGCCAATCCCTCGTGGGGAGAGAGAGAGCGTGCTAATGGCTTGTAGTTGGTAGAGAGGAACGTATAGGTAGTGCTTTGGGAATGCCCAACAAGGCTGGGGAGCAGATCATATGGAAGGGTTGGAAGTAAAGAAACAGTTTGTTTATCGTCCTTTTACACTAAAAACTTGATTTCTTTAACAAAAAGATTTGCTGGACCCATCGGGAACAGTAGCGGTGTCCCCGACTAAGAATGTACCTCATTGTCTACTGATTGGTGCATTATGTTTTCTTTGTTTTTCCTCATTGATCCATATTCAAACAGCATCAGGACGCAGTGTTCCACTTTTTCAGTCATTATTCTCAGTTATTATTAGACGAAACAAAGCCGAGAGCTGACAGTAAAGCCATGACAGCTGGGCAGGTAGTCAACAACTCCAAAATGTCAGCAATTCAAATTCAAGCTTTCCTGATCAAAAAGTGTAAAATATATAACACACAAGTCAGATTCAAGTGCACACAAACAGTCACTGCAGAGAGGGAACTATAAAACCATCATAACTGATTACACAACTGATTATTTTTCTAAATGATGCAGTGGTGCCAACATGTCTGAAGGATACGTTAAAGTTCAAAATTTACCTTTTCACTAAGCTTTTTAGTTAGAATTGTATATTTCTTTCCATCCATTTCACAACATTTGACCATTAGTAGCTCCAAATCCAGAAAAACAATCTCAGCGTGCAGAAAATCTCAAAACGATTGCGTTGCAATAATTAAGAGGCAGTTGCGTTGTGTGCTTTTTCACTGATGGCCCTCTTTCAGCACTCGCACTCTCAGAAATTAGGAAGCAAGGACGCATTGAATAGCTGTTGATGACATTTGTTTAGGTGTTGATTGCGAGGACGCCAAGCCAATTAACACATTTAGGAAAGATTTGCTTTCGCAAAACACATCGGCACGGCTCGTTTGAAGCTAAAAAAAAGGTCATTGCCACACAAGAGTTTTTTTCACAAGAGTTCATTTTCTTTGTTGGAATAATTTCGTTCCAATATTTTTCACTGCTGCTGAAAACTGAAAAGACAGAGAGAGGACAGTGTTTTTTATGTCTTTGCAGGGCATTTCCACTTAATGCCACGGATGATCAAATTAAAGTAAACTTATTAGACACTTTTGAAGCAAATCAACAAAGTGGTTTAAAGCAAACTTGTGTCTGGTGGCAGAAGTGCCAAGAAAATGAAGTTCCAAGATCGAGTCAATAGCATCGACCGCCATGTTAAAATGCCCAATAACCTCAGGAGAAAGAAACATATTTAAAGCCTGGTACAAAAAAAACTGTGAGTTCAATTGAACAGTGCGGGAGTACATTTATATATAATTTCAGGGCTTGAAGTTATGGACAATTAATGGAGCGGCCGCTTTGAGTGACAGGTGGGCGCCACCTCAGGTCGCTAGCTGCTAGCGGTCTCGTTACCCGGTGCTACCTCGGCTCCACCGAGGATCCACCGAGGATCCACCTCTCTGCACATTTTGGGATTATGAGAGAGCAGCAGACAGTCACCAACCGCTAAAGAGTAAAACAGTAGTTTTGGAGCCCCAGCTTGTCTTTCAAATTAAACGACAATATGCGTTGTTTGTAACTGCTCTTACACGATGACATTTTCTGATCCGACACCCTGTACCTGGTCCAAATTACTGTCAAAATATTCTATTTTATTGTGTGGGAAAACTATGGTTAAGCCTTTTGGCAAACAAATGAGGCATTTAGGTTCCTGTAAAGTGTGGTTTGGGATATTATCTTTGTCTTCGGTTGGGGAATAATCATGGTCGTGCTTTTTGGCTCTTTTGCAGACCGACAGTAGAATGTTGGACGTGCGGTCCAACAATGCTTGATATGCAAATATCCATACCATAGACCACCAGTACCTGCCTCATCCTTCTCCCCCTGCAGTAATACCCTCCACACCCTGATACAGCTTTACTCGGCCTCCCTTTATCTCCAGCTCCTTTCCCCTTCCCTCGCTGTGATCCCCAATCTGCCATCCCCCATGTAGCTCCGTCTTTAGCCCCGGCCAATCCTCTCCGGTGGTCTTGTGCACACAGGATTAGCCAGTCGCCCGTAGTTTTTCTCATCCTCTTCCTTCCCTCGAGACCAAACCATGCCACCACTCCAGCACCATCCGGCTGTCCGCGGCTCCTCTCCAACACTCAGTGGTGTGAGATTGGCCCCTGCAGGGTTGGCGGGGCGGGTGGCGGGTTTTCGGCGTGGCACAGTGGGCTGCGAGCCGACACAGGTGGAGTTGATACGTGGAGTATTTTTGCGAGCTGGAGGCTGAGATTTTCTGTTGGACCAAGCAGGCGATGGTAACAGACGGCATCGCTGTGACAAGGCTGCTAAAGTGTGTGTTTGCCCAAGGACAGAGGGGTCAATAGATGGGGACGTCGGGGGAATGCTCGGATGAGGTGTGCATGCAGGTGCATACATTGGAGCCGATGCCGGAACATTTTGAGTTTTCTTATCCCTCTGAACCTTCCGGCGAGATGGAAAAGCATGTTTTCTTTTCATGATCGCCAAAACTACACCTTGTATCAAACCTATGAGCCGTAAAAACCAAACAAAAACGCTCACATTCATCAGATTTTTTCAGCATTCCCGACGACGCAAGCTTGATATTGTGATATTTTTATCAAAAGCTTTTGATTCCACAGCTCTCAATTAAAATCTGGCCACACAACGTAGCGTTTGACGTTACCAGGAAAATAATGAAATTCCGCGCTCATCGAGGTAGTCCCAAGGTAACAGACGATTCAGCTGAGACCAACAACCTCGTGACAAAGACATCGAAGTGAACTGCAGGCTGCTGAACACATTGAATGCTTGGAAGAGAGGACAGGAGAAGCTGTCAGTAGAGTTTGTAAAAATGTGAATAGCTCAATACATACATTGCAGGTGGAGCCTCCAGTTTTTTTTCCCCCAACCTTGAAAAACACTTGTGGAAACTTGGAACAATGTTGGATGGATAGATGCCATTGCTTGCCTTTTTTTCATTATTTTTTTTTTTACAGATTTTCAGTTTCATTGTAAGTTTTCGCATCGAATAGCCTTCATTTCTAAAAACAAGAATAGACTGGCGGTGGTGTATATTCTTTATGATTCATGGCATTAAACTGCACATAACACCGTGCAGTTTAATGGACTTTTACAGCGCAGTAAAAATGAACGCCAAGGAGCGAAAAAAGTTTTTGTTACACACTTGTTATACATTACATCAGATTCAGCAAACACTACTAACTTATGATAACTGTGGTCATTTTTGGTCGTTTTCAAAAACAATATTTTTGTGGAAAGTTTGGCTTGGATAACAGCAGATTCTCTCCTCGTGAAATGCATTTGCATCAAAATTAAATGAAACTGAATGCGCCGTGTTCTCGTAGAAGCCACGAAAGATCAGATGTGTTGGCATCTCTCGCATGAGGCCCAATGTTCTCCGACAAAACATCCTGATCATTTCTTTACTTAGTAGCAATATAGTGTTCATCACAAAATAGATCAAGTCTATATTTTCTTCTGTGAATGGATTCCATGTTATTCACCAAAACACAGCGGACCTTTCTGCAAGAACACTTTCATATCATCATCCTTAAAGCTGCTTTAAAAGCGGAGAGCGCAGCTGCAGATTCAGTTGACAATTTGCAAAAGATTCATCGCCACAAACAACACCGTTCACGTCGGCCGTTGGCAGAACCGAGCAGTCTGTCTTGTGTCAGACTTGAAGTCACCGCACCGCTTACGTCTTGTCGCCTCGTTTCGTCGCAGTGATTCTTTACGTCTATGATTGTTATGGCTGTGGAGCTGCAGCTTTTTTTTAAGGAGCACATCTGTCTATCACACAATAGCGCGTAGTTTGTTTATCAATGTATTACTTTGGGAGGCTGTGCTGTGCCCTAATAATATATGTAGGTTTGTCTAAAGTGACACGACAGATGTCTTCCCCTGCCAGAGCGAAAGTCACTTTTTGATTGAAGTGCTCCTAAACGGTACAGAAATGAGTAGCCAAGTTAAAATGGAGCTTTCAAAACATCTGTCAGACAGTGAAAGTCCATAATAGGAGCTTCCTACCAGAGAGCATCGTCCTCTCCAGCTCGCTCCAGATATCTGTTCCAGTATGAAAGCAGTGTTTTAACAGATCAACTCATTATTATACAGTAGATTAACTGAGCTGCTTTAAAAGACGAGCCCCGAGATAAGATTAAAGCACTGGACTGAAGCCAGTACAAAGTCAAAGCCTAGCAAACGTGTTTCTTTACTACACTGGTATACCATCGTGTTCATGACCTTTTCGAGGGTTGAAGAGTCAGTTAAAACATTTTAATGAGCGGATGTTGGAAACATTTGATTTGAAACAGTTATCACCGGTTTGGTATTGGCTTTAATATTCCTATCATCACCTAAGTGCCTTAAAGCCATGCACAAAGTGCAACATATCTACGTGGAGGAGTTTTGTTTAGCAATTGATTTACAAAGTGGATAATAAATAATCGTTTCTTGTTCTCCAGCTGAGGTCATTCGTCCTATTATCTGTAGAGATTCACCCAAAATGCGTGCTTCTCTTTTTTATCTCCACCATTTTGCTCTTCTTCCTGCTGGAGGGATAAACACAGAGAGACTGGTATAAAGGGCCACAATGCTGCTGGTTAACATTAAACAGTCCAAGCTGTAAAGTTATGTGAAGAAGAAAAAAATCAAATCCAACTCTTAAAAAAGAAAAATGTATCAAACAAATGTCTGACGGATGTTGTGTTTTTTTACTACAACACAACATGCAGTTCAAGGCCACTGGCTGACAGTGATGCACCACTTGAGCTTATGTATCTTACATGAAATACTGTTGCTCTGCTCAACAACCAGACAAGTGGTGCAGCTGGAAAGCAGTTGAAACATTCTCTGCGTCCCCAAATTAGCTCTGGGGGCGCTAGCTGCTACGAGCAGTCATGCGAGCCATGTTCAGCAGCAACATCTACAGCGAATGACACGGCTATTACTGACACTGCCGGTCCGACGAAGCATTAGCTCGCAGTTGTTTGTCAGTTGTTTTGTTCTTTTGCTTTTCCGAGGGGAAGAACCGGGGCCCGGCGTGTTGCCGGCCGAGCGCTAGCACCCAGGTTAGCGGCGGAGTCTGCATGGATTCGCCTTAAGGTTTTCCAGTTGTTTCTTTCGGTTGAACTCTGAGCCCATGAATCTAGTCAGCAACCTCGGCTTGTCAGAATTATCTCCCTGACAGTGCTTGAATTGATATAAAAAAAAACACCATCACAGTTCCAAGGTTAGCTTGCGCTCCACTTGGCCTTCAATACACAATGCGTTGTTGCATTAAGGCCTTTTGAAAAGCTGAAACCTGACACTTCATGCTCCCCGACACCAAGAGATCTCTGTTGTGACGTTTGCAACCACCGACCGCTCGACATCAGCAAAACCAGGGAAGAAGAGAAAAATCCCCCACTTTTTGTTTTCATGCGAAGCAAGCTAATCGTCCTCCATCTCTCTCTCCGTACAATGCACACACATACAAGTGGTGTCGAGCTCCTCATGGAGCGAAATTGTTGCTTCAAATCCCACTTTGAGACGCGGACACACATTCCAGTGAACAAATTAGGACATAGAAAACGGTGAATGATTAATGTCAGAGAAAGAGAGGAAGTTTGTTGCTAACCCTGTGTGCTCTCCACAGTGTGCTGGGGGCTCAGAGAGGAAGTATGCCAAGGTTAGAGAGGCCTAAAGCTGCAGAGTGCAAAATGAGAGGGAATGTAATTGAATTTCCAGCGAGCGTGCTGATGTGAGATATGGATGAGAAATTCAAAATCCTTGTGAGCTGTGTGTGTGAGGACAAATAATGGAGTAATGGAAGGAAGGAGGGGCGGCCAGAAGGAAAACACTGGCCGAATAACGGCGATCCGTTGCATTTTGATGCCTTGTTAGCGCTATCTCCACGCTTTCATATAAATTAAATAGAAACAAAGGCATGAATTATTTAGTGGGGGTGATTAATTATTTTTTTTTTCCTCCAGTTTAATACACCGTGAGTGATGTGGGCCAGTGCCGCAGCTTCATCGGAATGAATTAGTCAAATCAAACTTAAAATAGATGGGTGTCTTCTTTAGGGAGGAATAGCCCGCATCGATTGCTCCCTGTGTTATTTGAAGTAGACTTGCTTGAGGCTAGTTCATTTTATTTCCGGATTAGAACCATGAATCTTGTCTGGGAAGCAACAAAGGGAGAGACTTTAAAAAAAAAAAAGGAAAAGGGACCACAGCAAATACCGAGGAAGAAAGGCGCAAAAGCTGATTCCACACCGTGTTGTTGCCAAAGCACTGTGCATCACACTGAGCTGATCCAACATGTCTAATACGTGTATGTTTTATGGTTTAAATTAATATGGACAGACACATTCAAAGTATTTACATGTATATACGATAAAGATGCAACCACAGAGGCCTCTCTGATTAGGAGTGATGTCTGAAAACAGAAAGAAATCATGGGTGACGTGACTTGTGTGACAATTTATGGGCTTTTATTGAAACTCACACTGTTCCATACAAAAAAATACAAGTTATTTGCTTCAACTGTTTTTGAGCTGAGATGTGCCAAAGCACACAATTCTGCTCATTTTAGACTTTTGTCAAAAATAAATGATTATTCCTCAGTGCGAGCCATCAAAAACTGGACAGTATCATTTTGGCATTGGCACCATAACTCCAAGAGATGCGTTGACATTGTGGGAAATGTTCCTATTTGCCTTCTTGCCAAGAGTCAGATGGGCAGATCGATATCAATCACGACATGTGCATTAACTCCGGAGCGAGGTGCCAGGAGGCAATTAGCCTAGCGTAGCATTTTAGGCTTAAGCAACTGAGGAAACAGCAAGACAGTTTGAAATACGCCCACCAGGACAATTAAAGCGCACTAATCAACACATAGCGGATTTAATTCCAAACAGTAAGAACTAAAAGTTGTCTTTTTCAGTGGAGTAACACATTTAAAGTGTTTCTTGGCAACACGATGGGATGGAACGATATCAATATTCTCGTGCCACTCTCATCAAGAGAGAGAGGGTAAACCTATTTTCTCATATATAAAACATCTTCACTCTGAATTGGCACCAGTATCAGACGGTAACCTCCGGTTCAGAAAGGTGTCGCTGAAGCTGAAGCGCCTAAACCTGCATTATATCTAATGGCCAGCAGGGGGCGAAAAGTCAGATCATATAGAAATGAAGATGAAACTGCTTCTCTCTTGATTTATTCCCCTAGTAAACATTAAGAACATGAGTTTATGGTCTTAGTCGCTGGTCTCACGTCTTCTTTCAATACAGCGTGATGCTTATTTAGAGTCAAAAAGATAATAAAGCAGTTTATACTTTATCTTACAGGTCGACATTTGGTATTAAGTCACTTACATATCTATTAATAGTCAATGACTGGACATGGGCCATGCTCTTTCTTGTGTTTAGATACGACTGAAGACAATATGAGGTGTGAACGACCAAGTTTATTGAGCAACCTGAATGCTCTTATTGAGTGTACACCAGGAAAGAAAGACAGCCGCTGAGCCACCCGGGACACAACGTAGGATCTAATCCTCTCCGCTCTGGGAAAGATGGAGGTTTAAAGCCATAATTCCTCATTTTAATCCATCGAGAAAGGCTCTGACCCAGTTGAGGACCTTATTCACAGATTCATTAATGACGGCACGGTCGCCGCCAACGGATCAGCAGTCGTACCTGGCTGCAGCTGCACCTGGGGTACATTTCTGGCACGTTATCTGCTGAATACAGTGACTTTTTATTGTGGAAAGTAAAAAGGTGAGACGTTTGAGTGACAGCCGATACAAGCCCCCCAACAAACAATACAAGGAATACTTGTTGAAATAACCCCGTCGATGTGACTCCGTCTTTTCCACCACAAAACCGCCCGCAACCTGAATGAAGAGAGCCGAACAATATGGTGCGACACTTAAGCTGCAAGGTCGCATGTGAATCATCTTTACGCCATGCACCGGCAAGCCTCAATTACAAATGATGCCTGTCACCTGTGACGGGGTCTTGCTAAAACAAGAGACAAGCCGGTAATAAATCCACCCCGTTGAGACGGTATCTGAGTTATGACGCTTTAAGGCTGAACTTGCAGCTCGACAGCGCCCCCCCTCCAGTGCTGCTGGTATCTTTTTTGCTTGTTCGGATGCTTTAGGGGCGGGGTTACCTGGTTAATGAACGGTGGCTGCCGGGGCGGAAGTGTACACATTATCGTCTTAATTTGTGTGCGCTTCTGGTCGCAAAAGAACTAAACGGTGACGGTGAAAAGCGAAGTTCAAAGGCTTCGAAATGGATGTCCACAACCCGCCGTCTGAGGACAACTGCTACGGACTACAGCTATGGACGCCATTGTGTTGTGTTTCCCTGCCAATGCCCACCAAGCATGTTGAAAGTATCATTATTTGCCTGATTCATTTTGTCATTTGCGTTACTGGAACAACAGCCCGTGGCTCACTTTTCTTTTTTCTTTTTTTTTTTGTTCGGAGGCGCTCGGCCCCTCCTCATCGGCCTTACGGCTGACAAATTACTTTGTGGAAAGCGATATGGTCTCCTGCAGGGGGAGAAAGGAAAAAAAGAAAAGAAGAATAGAAATTGAATCCAGGCCTCTCATCTGTCATCTTTTTAATATTGATGTCCATTATGTTTATGGTTTATCAGGCCGTATTCTGTTCTCTGGCCCAGCTCGCCCTGTCGGATCGGCCACTTGCGGGCGGCGGCCCATTGATGATGCCACTTTGATTGATGGGTTTCATAGTTTAATTGTCAGCCGTCTCTGTCTTTAATGGAGCTGCTCACACGAGAGCAAGACTGCATCGTATGCAGACGAGTCAGAGTTCAACCCTGCATGTAAGTGTGATGCAGATGCAATAGATTCAGTATCATCATCATCATCATCATCATCCCCGGGCCATTATCAGCTTATGTTTATTGCTTCCTGTATCACCTTTCATGGATCACATGTCTGTTTACGGGAAGAAAACCGCCCTCGCCGAGATTTATCACAGCTGCCAATCGGAATTATTTGGTTTCACGGGCACGGTGCGATTATTATGTAGCCCGTATAAAACTCTTTAGGGACATTTAATGCAATTTGTGAGAAAATTGTACAGTATTATGTACAAGTATCTAAAAAAAATCCATCTTATTACAACAGCCCTATACCTTCATAAAGGATATGTGTTTATTTTTTAGAGTGTTAATTGAAATTAGTGGTCATTTTGAAAGCTACAGTTTCTTTAATTGCGTTATACTGAGAGGTGTTTCCAATATTTTGTCCACCTCATGTATACCAGGGGTTTCGATGTCCTATTGTACTGTGTAGGACGTTACTATAATAATCTGTATTCATCCCGTCCTTAAATCAGCATTTATGGTCAGTTTTATTGCCCTAAACCAATTCTCCATGTGCAATATCCATATCTGCTCACAATACACATCGTATGCACGTTGAAGGCCATATTGTGATATTACAACTCATGGCCATCCCATAAGAAGCACATATGAACCAAACAAATCAGTAAAAGGCTCCGGGGAGTTTGAACGAATCGCAGTAAAAAAAATAAAAAAAAAGTTTAATCTGAACCCGACCTGAACCTTTTGTGCAGGCCGGGTTCAGTACTGATAGTGAGACATGAGGGGCTTACCATGAACCAGTTGCAGTGGCCTCACACTGACGTATATATATACGTGTGTGTGTGTGTGTGTGTGTGTGTGTGTGTGTGTGTAGGGCCATGTCTCCATCGCAGCCCGCCGCACCTCTCTTCTCCCCGGTGTGTTTCTAACCAAGGTCGTAGTGGTCTTGCTCTGTTTTCCAGGGGTGTGTGGGCTTCATTCATCATCCGCATGATGGCTGCATGGTAGAGTGCCCTAAATCTCCTGTCTGTGTTTGGGTGTGAGTGTGTGTGTGTGTGTGTGTGTGTGTGTGTGTGCACGCCCACTGAAAGAAAACTCTGGTTCTCTCAGTAACCTCGTTCTAATGAATGATTTTTCTTCCTGCCTCCTGCCCTAAAGCTCTTTTTTTTGTAACATTGATGTGCAGTATCTGCAAGACAGACTCCTCCACGCCTAATAGATATACGCTCCACTCTACTATAGCACTTTATACTGTAATATCCAGCAGAAGATGAGATGTGAGGAAGAAGGAAAGGCCGACAAAGAACCAGGAAGACTAGAAAAGCACAACACAATAACATCCTCCTCATGTGTAAGTATACAGTCAAGGCTTCGGCAGCAGTTAAAGCCTTCAGGCAACAGGTCGATCAGCTTGGACCCCACAATTTGTCCTCCATTCGTCTTTGCAAAAGGACGTTCTGTCATTACAATGTGAGCAGTTGAGACCACCTATCATCAGTGGTGTGACAGCATCCTTCCACTTAGGTTCAGAGTCTCCACACCATCTCTGGAAAACTGTAAACGATAGCCGTAAAGCTGGCGAATCACCCAGAGTCTGAGAGCCATCTTAGCCGCGAAATCCTGTCGATCAGTACGATGGCCTGATTCACCAGTGCACTTTTTTTGTTGGACTCGTAGAAATAAAATGAAAGCTGAGGGGAGATTCCCGTTGAAAGCAACGCAGCAGGACGGTCAAGTGGTCAAGTAGACGCTGACTCACTGAGGCGAGGTTCTGCAGGAGAGAGACGGAGTACAGTTTAACAACGTAAAGTTGCATCCACACACACACAGGACGGCACGTTGCTCTCTCCAGATGGGTGAACACTTTGTGTTTCCTGTAACCGGAGCAGCATATATTTTCCGTGGCTGTTTGATAAACAAATGGGAAAAAAAAACACATTGGCGGGAATTATTTAAGTGAAAAATGTGCTTCACATACAATCTGAGCACCTCATTGGATATGTCTGGAACGCTCCATTAGTCATAATGTAACTCCAGCTGTTACTGTACCGCACAGCCTACTTCACCTATGAAAATGATCTCCATGACACTCCCCGATGTTTACATCATGACCCGCAGTTTGTGCTTTAACATACGAGAAATTTCATTTTTTTATTATATGACCTAATGTGCAGATGGAAATATAGATTAATTGATTATGTTTTGACAAGCAAAATCTTGTGATTGAATTCTGTCGTCTTCTTGACGTGAGATTGTGCGCGTACGGTCTGTACGGCGTGGCTCAAGCTCCAGACACCATTGAGGGGATTAAATGCGTCTTTTCCAGCCGCGGTGAAAGCTCCGCAGCACCTTTTTCTTTTCTTTTCTTTTTTTTTAAAGCCAACCGCCATTCCTGCTCGACACAAAAGAAACAAAGGCGAGCCGAGATTGGGCTGAGATGAAGGTGAGGCGAGGACAGCGTGGTCACAGAGGAGGCCAGCCGACCGGTCTGGCCCGAGCGGCGGATCGATGCGAGGTAGATGTAGGAGCTCTGGCGGGGGGCTGGAGGGTGTAGAGAGGGGGAGAAAGGGAGGGGAGTAGATGAGCTAATCTGTTCAGTCATTACCCGGCCGTGTCTCCTGATTCCAGGGATTAGCCGGACGCAGAAACAGGGGGCCGATGTTGTGTGTTAGTGCTACAGGAGACTCTATCAGGGATTTGAGGAGTAGAAAACACTGCCGGTCCCCAGTCGCCTTTGGTAATTGTGCCTGCAGTACGCTTGTATGGGGATCGGAGGGCTATGGGGGGGAGTGTGTGCATACGAGATGTGCCGGTGTTGGGCAGCAGAGGGCGAGGAGGCGACGTGTTCGGCACTTGCGTCGCAGTGTGCCTTGCACTTGCGAGAAACGCGAGCGGGCGTCGCAGAATCGTGCACAGTCTCTCTCTCTCTCTCTCTCTCTCCACTCTCTTTCCCTCTCTCGAGTAGGAGAGGAGAGTCGTGGGAGAGCTTACATGCTCGCCTGCCCACGAGCCTTTATGTGCAGCCGATCATTTGACAGAGCGCAAAGCAGCCGGAGAGGCCGGCGAGCTCCGTCGCCGCCCAGCGAGAGAGCCCCGAGAAAAGACTTCACGCAGCAAAACAGTGAGGGAAACGACATCGACGTCAGCGGCCGGAGAGCCAGATTCAATTAGCTCGCAGTCGCCTGCATCTACAGTACCTCCAACTCTCCACGCGAGAAAACCGGCCCGTGTAATTGAACCGCCTCGCACAATTAAACACGTGAGGACCACAATGGCGACACGCATTGAACGTCTTCGAATTAGGAAACACGGGCTTGTAAGAATTGAATTTTAGGTCCTAATTTTAGGCATCAGGACCGGTTTTACTCGTCATGACGCACAAGTACTGGAAGGTTGTATGTGGTGCTGCGAGGTGTGGAGTGTTTTCAGTGGCTCAGGAGGAGATGACGCGAGAGATGGAGTCATCCTATTGAAGAAAAGACAAAGGCAAAGAGTTTGAAGGACTAAATAACAGTTACCAGGGCAGTAGGGTCTCATGAAAATATGCCAGCGAGTTACAATATGCTACGTGAAGTGTAAGATCTAGTATGTTGGGTGTTTGAACCATATAAGGGATTAAAAGTACTAAAATACACTTATAACAAACTTCCAATGGAGTCGCTGCGACAGTAAATATATATACTTTTTTTTCCAGCTGTTTCACTTCGTCACCTTTTTTTCATATTGCGTAATAAATACCATTTCATTTAGGCTTGTTATTTTTCTGCATTTTAAAAAGCATTTTAGTATTGCACTTCGGTGATGTCTGTGTGAGATATCTTGACATTTAGTCCCTTGTGAGGGTCAAGCTCCAAGACGCTGGATCCTACTGGACATTACCCACAATGCAACTTGATATAATCTTTTATTAGACCCTATATGGCAATAGAATACCCACTTCTTTCATACCCCACATCTTCTGTTTGTATCACAGTTTCTCTTCTTTCAGCCCCATGGCAAAGTAACCACGAGGACATCACTGGGTTTTGTTTTTTTTAGAAAATTCCCTTCGGTTTCTTTTTGTTTAGTTTTTTTTCTGGCGGATGCTCCTTCAGTAAACTGAACTGCATGAGTTAAGTAGTGGGGAAGTGTCCTTTCATGAAATGAGCTCCAGGAGAGTTCACAATGATGAGAAATTGTTGTCTGGAGCGAGAGACATCAGATCTCAGTGGTACACTGAAATCTTACAGAGACAGCTTTAACCAAGATGAGGTTCATGACAACAGCGACGGAGACAAGTGGCGGTAAAAAGAGTTGTGTTACTGCCAGCGTTGCACGTATACTGCTGCACCAAGAAGTGTGTAACCTTTGGAAATCGCCGCCAAACCACAAGCCAGGATGATCTCCTCTCCTAAAAGGCCTTTTTTTGTTGGTGATGCCTTGACTACATTAAGTATCTTTTCAACAAAGAGGAAACCTTATGGAGAAACTTTTCAAAGGAGACTTTGGAAACACATGAAGCTCCAGTGGAAGTTAGATTCCAGCGTCACATAAGAGCGCCTCCGCTGAGAGTCTTTGAGGTGAACGCTGAGGCAACGTGGCGTTCAGGCTCCGCTGGCGGGCTCCACGCCAGCGCAGCTCCACACCTTGTAGTCCTGCCAGTCGCTGTGACCCCGAAGGTAAAGCCAACCAAAAGCGGCGAGTACAGAATGTACATCTCGCCACCTGACTGCGGAGTGTTTCCGCATTCAGAGGACGCGATGCCGCGCTGCCATTGGCCGCCGTCCAACACCTGCAGCTTCAGACGCCGCTTCAAAAGGGAAAAGAACATTGAACAGTAAAGGCTTCGGGGGGCGTTTGAAAGGAGTTTAACCTCCTCGGCAAAAGAACTTTTCAATCTCGTTGGTTGCATTGTGCACTTGGACACCGGCAAAAAAGGGGAGAATAGAGCTGTTGGAGCGATGCGACGCAACAGCCACAAAAGTCTCAGCCGAGCGACGGAAGAAGAGAGGCGCTAACGCTAACCGGATTGAACTGTGAAAGACAGCGAGGTGGCGTCGACTGACTTCCACCTTTTTTAAAATAGGAGTCGAACCCAACTTAAGTCTGACGGACGGAAAATCAGGTTAAAACCTCCCGAAACGGAGTTCTTTCCAATTCACCCGGCGTGTCGCCGGGGATCACAAGAAATAACAAAAGTTTCAGCAAAGGAAATGTGAGCGGCGACACCAGGGAGCGATGCGGGTGTCTGTGTGTGTGTGTGTGTGTGTGTGGTGGGGATTAAATAGATGACATGAGGAAATGATGCCAAGTTCCACCTCTTCGTCTTCTTTTCCAAAGTTGTCCTCGTGGGCCCCAGTAAGTTTAAAAATAGAGCTTTTCTATTTTCTCGACGAGGGCCGAGGGGAAAGCGAAGAAGAGCCAAAGCGGCCAGAGACCGGAGGAGTCCTCTGTGGAAAGAGAATGCAATTTCAGATTGGCCAGATTGCTTTTTTTTTCTTCTTCTTCTTCTTCTTCTTCTTTCCTTTTCCCCCCCTTTCGGCCGCTCATGAGGCGTGATGTGCACCGGCGGGGTCCCTAAGCCGCCATAAGCCCGACGGCAGCGAGGAGTCGCCGTCGTCGCACTCTCCGCCGTAAGGATATCGGCGGAAAAGAAATAAAAGAGGGACTCCAGAAAGATCAGCGGGGATATTGGGAGTGATAGATGAGAGTCAGGCAGGGGCGAGTCTGGAGGGAGGGGAGTGAAAGGATGAAGGAGATGGGCTTCAGTGGGATTATGCCGGGATCTGGCCGAATATAAACGCACTTCTGTTGTCCAACGCTGATTTCACACGGTCGCATCTCATTGTTGCGCGGCCACCGTTACAGGTTTGTTGCTCCCTCCGATTGTTTGACAGTCGGGCGCAGGCGCGTTGTCACCGGTCCGTCTCGGGGGGTGAAACAGATAAGAAACGTGTCGCCTTTCTGTCCCTTTTGCTAGGAGGCGAGGGCTCGGCCGAGGCGGGGCAGAAGGAAACGTCGACCTGCGATATCTGCCAGTTCGGAGCGGAGTGCGACGTGGACGCGGAGGACGTTTGGTAAGTTTACACACACACACAAAAAAAGCAACGGGACCCCTTGTTGACCGAGACTCAAGTGATCTCGACACCTTTTCATATGTTTTGGTCCCCAAAAAAAACAACTATATTAGCTTGTGCGAAACATTTCTTTCCCCACAATCTGAACACTGAGAATTGAGATTAGCAGTCTTCTTTAGCGCACATCCGCTGCCGAACACCCGCCGAGGTTTAGTGCATGGTTGACCATTTCATTTAACCTCAATTACTTCAGCGGGGCACACAGAGAAAGGAGATTTTCGCTTATTCTGGAAATCCAATTACTATCCTTACAGGACTTGCCAATGTCAGGCCAAAAATGACTTTGACTCATCCAAGGAAAAACTAGTTCAGCGAAGGAATAACGTTTGGCATGAATTTAACCGTTTGATGCAGGCCATAGATATGTTATCGGCATGCATTAGCAGAGAAGCAGCACCAGGAACATCCTCACGGGGGGAAAGACAACTGGTGAAGTGTGTTTTTCGGCACCAGACGGCGGCATCGGTGCGTCGGCTTTTGTCGACAGCTTCAGTGACCCCGATGTCGCGGAACAAGGATCTGAGCTGGTATCAGCAAAAAAAGGGGGGAAAGGCAGTGTAAGAAGTCCCAGACGTCCTGCTTGAAATTAGAAGTGCCCTGAGAGTACGACTCTATCACACTGCCTGATATAATGGAAAGATAATGAACCCCGGTGAGCCGTAACTGTAATGCCAACCGATGGTTTCATCGTGCATCATCTGCGCCTCGTCGCAAATACCAAACAGCTGGAGTCCACTCCTCCGGATGCCACCCACTTTCACGAAATGCGCCTTAACACTCTGCTAAAACACAAAAAATTGATTTATCGGCAAATTCTTAATCCACAAAGGTCAAATTCGTAAGGTCAGAACAACACAATGTACTCTGTCGACGATGTGAGCACACACAAAAAAAATGAAAACATTATAGATAATGGAGCCTCGAGTGTGTGCAGCATAACTGGTACAAAGCCCACACACACACACACACACACACACACAAAAGAAAGTAAGAAGCCAGTGGATAAGACAAGAGAGGCCGTCTAAGTCAGTAATGTATCCTGTTAAAAAAGCCGTTGACACAAACAGGCATGAATATTTCAGCGTCCTTTCCTGTCGACAGCTACAAGTTCTCTTTAATCTTTCAGGAGCCCCGAGGTACTTTGACAAGAATGTTTCTGGCAAATAATCAGACAGGTGATCGCAACCCAACAGCCGGTAATTTTCATCAAACAGCAGCCGACCGCTGGCGCGGCGCAGAATCATTTTGATTAAAATGAATATTGTTCCAATCAGGCGGCAGCTGATTTTAATCAAACAAAACCGTCAGTTAATCAAACAATGAGTGCAGAGAGAGATGACTGTAATCAAAAGCCAGGAGACTCTAAAATGATGTGTTTATTAAAATGCATTTTTCTTATTTTCATACAAACAGGAAGGGATAAATAATGACTCGGTAAATTGCTAGTTGCTGTGTTTTTAGGGTGTGTGTGTGGGAAGGGGGGGGCTCAAAGTAGCCTGATAATCAGACTCGAGTGCCATTTTGTTTTCACTTCATCATTTAGTCCCATGTTTTATTCATGTCCGCTGTGTTGGGAGCGCGTTATCTTTCCGGCCTCGCCGCGAGCGGTGTGTCCGTCTCGGCGTTGTCGTCTGCAAAAGCTGCGGCCGAGGTTGCCGAGAGCGGTCAACTATCATCGAAATGATCCGAGAAATCACTCTTAGAGGAGTCAGTGGAAGCATTTTGGGGAATCGTGCTCCAGCTTCAGTTGAAATCTCCTCTCGTAAACTCTAAATATCTTGAAAGTGAACACCCCGAACCGTTCTTTTAAAAAGTTGTCGTCTCGGGTCAGACGACGTGGTCACTGTGGAAGATTCAGGCAATCACCAACCCAGTTATTTTTTTGCTTTCATGGCCGCACGTTCGATCATGAGCAGTCTTTTCGCGGCGTGATTGGTTCGGTGCCACGGACGGACTTCACTGTTGCATCTCGCAGCACAAACAGAATGATAAAACAGGTTTGTTGGATTGCACCGCGAGAGTTGTGTGAGGATTGTTTTGATATCATATTCTGTCTGGCCTCGTCACCCCCCCCCCAAAAAAAACACACACATGCCCTTTCTAGTAAACAAAGCCAACCCTCGTCTTACATCTACATTTGAAATTGCATCTCCTTCGTGGAGCCGGCATGCGCTCTGCAGTGCGTTGAGCACGCCCTGTGTAGAGGCGCCATGAGTCTGTGTAGAGGCGCCATGAGTCTGTGTAGAGGCGCCATGAGTCTGACAGCCATATTTCTTGATCATGCAATTCTAGTTGGATTTAGTAGGCTACTGTTTTAATTTGCCAGAACGTGTCATAGCGATCTGGTCGGTCTACGTTCCAACCCTCACCTTCGGTCACAAACTCTGGGTCATAACCGAAAGATCGAGGTCTCGGATACAAGAGTCCGGGCTCAGCCTTAAGAGATAGGTGTAAGGAGCCTCAGAGATAGGGGCAAGAAGCCTTAGGGATAGGGGTAAGGAGCCTTAGAGATAGGGGTAAGGAGCCTTAGAGATAGGGGTAAGGAGCCTTAGAGATAGGGTTAAGGAACCTTTAAGATAGGGGTAAGGAGCCTCAGAGATAGGGGTGAAGAGCCTCAGAGATAGGGGTAAGGAGCCTTAGAGATCGGGGTAAGGAGCCTTAGAGATAGCGGTAAGGAGCCTTAGAGATAGGGGTAAAGAACCTTTAAGATAGGGGTAAGGAGCCTTAGAGATAGGGGTAAGGAGCCTTAGAGATAGGGGTAAAGAACCTTTAAGATAGGGGTAAGGAGCCTTAGAGATCGGGGTAAGGAGCCTTAGAGATAGCGGTAAGGAGCCTTAGAGATAGGGGTAAGGAGCCTTAAGGAGAGGGGTAAGGAGCCTTAGAGATAGGGGTAAGGAGCCTTAGAGATAGGGGTAAAGAGCCTTCGAGATCGGGGTAAGGAGCATTAGAGATAGGGGTAAGGAGCCTTAGAGATAGGGGTAAGGAACCTTAGAGATAGGGGTAAGGAGCCTTAGAGATAGGGGTAAGGAGCCTTAGAGATAGAGGAAAGGAGCCTTAGAGATAGGGGTAAGGAGCTCGGTCATCAGGAAGGAGCTCGGACTCGAGCCGCTGCTCCTTCGTATCGAAAGGAGTCAGCTGACGCGGTTCGGGCATCTAATCAGGATGCTTCCTGGACCCATTAGAGGTTTTCCAGGCTCGTCCAACTGGTAGGACCACCGGGGGAGACCCAGGACACGCTGGAGGGATTATATCTCCCGGCCGGCCCGGGATCGCCTCGGGTTCCCCAGAATGAGCTGGAAAAGGTTGCGGGTGAGAGGGAAGCCTGGGTCGGCCTGCTGGGCCTGCTGCCACCGAGACCCGGGCCCAGATAAGCGGCGGAAAATGGATGGATGAATGGATGGATGTCATAACGATAAATTCAAGTTCAGCAGGTTTGCATATGATCAACGCCATGAAAGCCAGAAATGGACCCGAGTCTCTGATATACAAGTCATTGTGTGGGTGAAGTAGTCCTTTAATCTCTTTGAGCAACAACTCAGAGATCTGGAGCTTGGCTGGACTCAAAGTACTATTAAACCACTATGATGTATATGAACGTATTACTTTTCAAAACGTCAGGACTTTGCCGGCGGCATCAACAGAGTTCTTTGTGGCCTTTTAGAGGACGACACCATCAGTGAGCTCTTCAGTGCCACCATGACACAACATTTTGACGTCTTTTCATCCACTTTGACAACAGAACCGCATGTGTGACATCTATGATGAAGCGTTATTGTCACCCTGCGTAGAAATGAAACGAGAAAACAGCCTTTCCACTCCCGTCCCTACCACCAATCGATGTATTTGTCACCATCATCCAGATACAAATAAGGAATATAAAATAGTGCTAAACCTTTTGGCTAAACTACAGTAGCCTGCATGTGAAAGGGCCGTTCTTTCCTGACACCATCCCTCTGTGGCTTTATGTACTCTGAGATGAGGAGGCAGGCGAAAAAAAAGAAGAAGACCAATTTACCCCTCAAGAATCAATAGAGTGTCACAAAAACCCATTTAGATCCATTTGTGGTTTCAAGCCGTAATTACCAACAGAAAGCCATGCTTTCAAACCTGTCAATAGCACCCATCAGTGTTGATAGAATTAAGGTGGAGGAGGAGCAAATACTGAGCTAGTCATAGAGGGGAGATGGAGGGATGAGAGAGGGGAGGGGGGTTAGACCTCCGAGGAAAGGAGTGCGGGGCTTTTCAAAGAAGACACTTGCAACCTTATTAAAGCGCTTTCTATGAAAAGCAAAAGGGGATTTCAATCAAAAGCCAAACAGACGACAAGCCACGGGCAAACAGCGGAGACGGGAAGCCGCCTTTTTGTTTTGCTTGAGCTGGGTACATGCACACACACACACATATGCACACACAACAGCCACTGGAGCCCTCCACACATTACTGACAGACAGAATATGAGACAACGGTCCAGTGGGCTCAGGCATGTTCAGGCGCCGTGACCTCACGGCGTCCCTCCTACACGGAGCGAGACACAATGAATTTATATTAGTTCTGCTTTCCTTTGAATGAGTTTTGTCTTTTTGTGTTTTCTGGGTGTTGAATTAACGTCTCTTCGGAGTCATTTTGCTTTGTGGTGACTTTTTGTGTTTTTTTTTTCATCTTTTCATGTCTTTTTGTGGATGATTTTGCATCTCTGAGGGTTGTTTTGCATCTGTTTGTGGAGGGGACCAACCAGCCTACCTGTTGAGAAGTGTGCAAAAATAAGTTTAATTGTCCTTGGTGTTTGCAGGCAGAAATTGAAATCTGCTTACTGACGAGACTGCTCAAAAAAAACACACAAATGTAGCGTCGCACATATATTTGTCTGCATTTGATTGAGGGTTGATTGCTCACTGTGGGAGGATATGCTCCTTTTGGATGGAGCCGCGGCAAAACGGGGGAGTTTTAAGGTGGGAGCGGAGATTTGTGGCGTTTCAATATTTAGTCCCAACTTGTTTATCGCGCTACTCACAAATCACTTCGTCCACGTTGTCTGGCTCTCCTTTTTTTTTTTGTTGCTGCCTGCTTTAAAACCAAAGACTCGTCAGATTTGCATTATTTTCCCTGTTGGATCTTGAGCTACAGATGTAATTACGTACAGCGTCAGACGTAGCATGATGAGTATATATTGATGAGTATATATATATATAGAGAGAGAGAGAGAGAGAGAGAGAGAGAGAGAGAGAGAGAGAGAGAGAGAGAGAGAGCAGACTTCATAGCTGGTTTTCTATCTATCTTCCTGTCAGATTGAACCGTTGTTGTTGGCCAACCAATGTCATGTTGAACAATTATCTCATCATATTGCCTCGTATATGAACATACTCTATGTCCTCTCTGCACTCTTTCTCCCTCTATATTGCTGATTTGTACTCTATCTCTCTCTCTTTCTCTCTCTCTCTCACTTTTTCAAAGGATTACAGTGAAATTTGAGGCGCAGGATTATGAAAATCAATGCTACGTTCAGTTGCTGCTCAGGGTTTGTAGTCGGCGTGAGGCCGTCAGTGGATATGTTGTCCTCAGCTGCGGTGCGTCTACGTTACAGCGTCCTGCAAAGTTTCCCTTGAAATATTTAGGCATAACAATATTGATGAAAGCCTTTCTTTCCAAATGTCATATTGATCATCCCAAAAGGAAATTGGACTCTTTTTTTTTTTTCAGGAACAAAATTCCGGTTTCTCCTTCAATGCCAGGAAAGGGTTGTTTTTTTTGGGCCTCGTCCCGATCGAGGGGATGTTTTGTACGCGAGCGCTTCAGCTCCCTCTCTTCACCTGTTTGGGCGCTGTCCATCACGAGGCTCTGAGATTCACAACCGCCTCGTAAAACCCTTGCACGACATTAAACTCTTTATTCTTCAAGTCAACCGGGCCGCCGTCATCCACGCGCCGAACTTTGCACTGCTTTTATGTTCAGCTATGAATCCTCCCTTGGACTGCTGCCCACTTGCTCCTCCGCGTGCAGATCCCGTAAACACACGCTGCCAAAGAGTCTACGCTCCGGCGCTCTTCATCGCCCTCTTCATCCCCTTTAGGCCGCACAGAATCTACAGCGAGATCCAAAGCGGTCCGGTATGATTTTAAAGTGGAAAAAGCTGCATGTGCGTAGTTTTAAACTACCCGCTTTGGCACTTTTTGTGCCTGTAACTTTGCGTAGTATTGCTGTTGTGCCTCCCTTGAGAATAAATTAGATTACTGTCTGTCTGAATAAAGGTTACATTAAGAAAAATGTAATAAAATACGGCGCGTGTGTGTGTGTTTACGTGTGTAAAGTGGTCTTCTCAGTCGGGAGCCAGCAGACCATCAGGGGGGATTTTTGATGGGCGGGAAACTATCGCAGTGAACTAATCAATACGACACATCCTGCTCAGAAAGTACGCTCTCATGGCACACACACACACACACAGACACACACTGATATGTACAGCGCACACGTTCACACACCCCACGAACACTTCTCAACCAATTTGTGACTCTCAGCAGAATGTGCGAAGGCAATGATTTGGTGTGTGAGAGGAAAGAGAGAGAGAGAGAAAAGGCCAGGCTTATCACAAAGCGATCGCTGCCCCGTGCATGTATATGACTGTTTGAGCACGCCTGTCTGCAGGTGTTGGAGTGTGCGTGTGCGCATAGCATTAGGATGTGTTGACGCACTGCAGTCTGGCGGTATAGTGCCTATTGTGGAGAAAGTGAGAGGCCTCATTAAAAATGCATGAAGCCCAGACATCAGCCACCGAGCAACGGCGGCCTCTCGGGATGGCCGAGGCTCTGAAAGCTCTCCAACGATGAGAGGTTGTGGGGAAGAAGGAGGGAGGGGGGGGGATGTGCATGTGTACATGTGTGCCGTGTGATGTCGATACTCCCGATGTGTGAAAATGATCTTTTAGCTCAGAAGCTCTGAGGACGTTTCGCTTTTGATTCTTAGTTCAGCGCAATGTCGTGAGCTAGGTTAGTTCATGAGATGTTTGAGGTAGCAGGAAGATGTAGTTGGGCATGAGTCAGACAAACACAGGACTTTCACCCAGGACGCCGCCGGTCGTGTCTCCTGTTTGAAGCCAAAAGTCAACGTTTACGTCAATGAATTCACGTCCGTAGCTTAAATAGCGTAACAAACGTCGTCTTTTAAACCCAAACTATGTTTCTTACCCAAACCTAACAAAGTAGCTTGTTGCATTTCTTTGCCTTGTTTTGTGTCACTTTACAAGTTTATAACGTGTTTAAAACTGCAACTGTAATACATTTGTTTGTCTCGAAACTAGTTTGAGTCTGTTTAGTTGTAGCTGAACATAATTTCATCGGCGACAAGGCCGCGAGGGCTCATGAGGGATGATCGAGAGGGATTATTGTCGCATGATACATTGTTTTTCAGGGAAATCCTACTCTCATTTTGCAATCACGATGTCGTTGTGTAACCCTCCGCAGCGGCAGGTCAGTCAGAGCGACGTCGGCTCACCTGCCGTGTCGAGCTGGATTTCGGGATACCACCGTGTCTTCTCTGATGCGTGACAAAAGCATCATTCTTACTTTGCTGATCCATCATTACAGCAGTCGCTGCGCACTGCCACGCTTTGTTGCGCGGCGTTTCAATCAACATCAATGTCAGCAGCACGAATCATCATGGCTGATTGAGGAGGTGTCTGCCCGTGTGTGTCTGTCTGTGTGTGTGTGTGTGGGCACGCGGTTGTGTGTTGGTGGGCGCCCACGTGGGCGCATATGCAAATGCAGCTGTAAGACAGCTGAATGCCTGTGCTTTACTGAGCGCTTGGCACCAGGGGAAAATGAAAAGACCAGGAGAATAATGACAGATTTCTAATTACAGAATCTAGCGTTCAGTGCTACTCAGCAGCAACTGTCTGGGGAAGGCAATCTGGGTGTAATTTCTGCTGATCAGGCCTGCCACACACTTAAGGGTCACGCTTTACGTGGGCCAAAAGAAGTATGCACACACACACACACACACACGTTTAAGCACATGCACGTGTTGGTGCAGGTGTATGTGCTGACTCTAGCTGTCATTTTTGTACACACACACACACACACACACACACAGACAAACACGGAATGTCTCACGCTTAAATTTCACAGCAAATTGTGGCGCGACAGCAAATTGCCCGGTTAATTTGTGAGTGCTGAAAGCATCAAGTAAGCGCCTGAAATGAATGCATTAGTCTGCCACAGAAACACACAAGAAATATCAGCTGTGTGGAAGGGCGCAACTGATCCGATAGACAGAGGAAGAGAGGAAGAGGTAGAGGTTGTGTCAGCAGCTATATGCCAAAGACAAAATTGACATTCGCTCTCGTTTTGGAACGAGCTTTGTCCGTTTGCCTCTTCGCCGAGCGCTTTGTGTAGGCGGGACGCTGGACTGATGGAGGCGGCAACAAAACACACAGGACTGCTGATCGTGTCCCGATTGAAACTAAAAGTGATCGTTTACGTATTGAAATTGCCGTCCTTAGCTAACGTAACATTACAAATGTGGTCATTTTTTAACCAGTCAGTTATGTAGAAAAGCTTGCACTAAAAATACTTATCAGTCATAACTGATACAACAGAATATAGTAGCTCATTTGAGGAAGGGCTACTGCAAGAAAAAGATAAAAAATGTATCTTTGTACTAAACACTAGACACTAGACAACGTATCGTAGAAGTCTGTTTCTGGCTGTGAATGTTAGCCTAGCGGTAGCTAACACTAGCAGCCAGCAACAAATACATAGATGTTGGTTTCTTTTGTTGCCCCCCAGGTGGGTTTTCGGGCTACTGTGGCTAGCAGCATAGCCACCGCTAGCAGCCTAGCTACTGTCCAAAGCAAGAACCAACTGTAAGAATGCCAATTTGAACTGCAAAACCCCTGAGCCCAGTGCTACCGCGGTGCCAGACTCCAGCAAGTAAAAGATGGAGCCTTCATGAGATCCTGACCCAGTGACAGACAGACGTGCGCGTGTGAAAGCGAGGATAACAGGGAAACAAGCTGAACGTCGAGGGTGTCATTATTTTATAGCCATTACACTGTGCAATCAGCATTTACATCATAATGATGAGATAATGCAGAAAGAAATGTGTATATTGCCACTTTAAGCTAATCAAGCTATCAGTGATTATTACTTGCTTGTGGAAATAAGAGAATATTTCCATTTGAAGGTAATGAAGGCCACTCTTTAGTGCCCTGCTGTGACAATAACACAGCAGACACGCCGGTGGCCTCGGAGACAATGTTCTGGGCCCGTCCTCATCCTCGTCTTCATCCAGATCGCTGTTTAGAATTTCTCAGCCGAGTGGGCTTTGTTGAAGGACATTAAAAAGACATGGGGTGACACCAGAAAGCTGCTCTGCAATCTTCAATGGATTCTTTTTTTCACCAAGCTGCTTCAGTGTACACTATGATAGCTTTAGCTTATAAGTTATTATTTTCCATTCAGGCTATTTTCAATGTTATCTAGAATAAATTACATATCTGAAAGCCAGAGAATGGTGTGTTTTTTTCTGTGTGCTGCAATTTCCCCTGCAACACAAAAATGTACTGCTTTGTTATCTACAATTGTGTCATTATTAATTGCTTCCTGCCATTATAAGAATACATCATCTGTCAATCAAGCCCTCCGTGGAGCTTGTGTCTTCTTGCAGAGTTAAATCCATTTGCTATTGTGTCAGATTGAATGTGCCAAAACCCAGTTTGAGCAGGATTACCATGCATGGTCCAACATCCAGACTGAGTGCAAGCTGTACTGTGTTTTTCCCTCGTCTACTTTTTAATCCCCGAACATGTCTGCAGCCCTCGCAGTCAAAAAGTCACTCTCGGGCGGGATGGCCTGCCTTGGCCTCACGTAGGCTCTGTCATTGGTACACCTTATTCATAAGGCAATCCTCGCTTTGTCTTTGCGTTCTCACTGTCCCGAATGCCAGAAGGGAAATGGGGAAAAAGGCTTTTGTGTACTCTGCTCCCTGAACATGGAGCATGTTGCTGAATGTTTTCAAGCTCAAAGAACTGACTGACAGCTTTTAAATCTAGGAAGAAAGAAACAGAGGATGGTTCCCAAAAATGTAAATGTTTCTGAAATTGACTGTTTTAACTTGTCTTGTTCTGTGTTTTCTGTCTGTGACTATGTGTTTTTTTTATGCTGCTGTATGTCTTGACCAGGTCTCTCTCAAAAAAAAGAGTTTATTTTTATTTTTATTGGTAGTAGGCATCAATCAGCCATTTACAGATGTTTTCAGACAATTGACATTTTGGTGATGCTCATATTACACACATATTGAACAAGGGGTGAAAAACAGAATAAACAACAAAAGAAACGGACTGAAAATAAGAAGAAAAAGAAAAACAATGTATAAACTAGGGAGTAATCTGTTCTCTATTGTACATTCATTGATTTATGAAAATAAATTCAGGTGTATGGGGTAAGGTTTGTGGTTGACCGCTGCGGTTATCTTCTCCATGTTGTAAATGTCCATTGTGATGTCCACCCATGTATTCAAAGTGTGAAAAATAGATTTGTAATGTCAATGGGACTCTCCTGGTTAAATAAAGGTTTAAAAACAGACACGCAAGTCTCTCAGGATACAGACGCTGTCGTTTTCTTTCACACTTCCGCTCTCGTTTATCTGAGATCTCGTAGATAATAAATAGAAATGCCGGGCGGCTGGACTAATGTGATTTCTCGCTCTCCGCAGGTGTGTTTGCAACATCGACTGTTCCCACATCAGCTTCAACCCGGTGTGCGCCTCGGACGGTCGATCCTATGACAACCCCTGCCAGGTGAAGGAGGCGTCCTGTCAGAAGCAGGAACGCATCGAGGTCAAGTACCTGGGCCACTGCCAAGGTCAGACCCACAAACACACACACACACACACACACAAACACACACAGCAGAAGCCGTGAGGCTAACGCAGAGGAGGCGGCGTGCAGGGCGCGGTCCTCCATCCCTCCTTCCAGCTGCAGCCACATTTTTAAATTCCAAGATATTTTGCACTCAATCATATTTTGGAATAGTGTGCAAAGATAATCCCCAAATCCCACATAGCCTTCTCCGCTATGTATATTGATAATTTTTTACTGCATGATAATCCCCGGTTTTAAGTGCAGTGTATTTTATTCGGGTGCGGTATTTGTTTGTAACGGTCCCAGGGATAAAGTTTTTTTATTTTTTATTATTAATCTCTGTGGTTAAATCCATAAAGCGAGTTGTATCGCTAATCCACGTGGGCAGAAGACAAAGGCGCTTCGGGATAGTTCTTTTGCAGGAGCTTTTTGTACATTTTATTTCATTTAAAGGTACGATCTACCAACTTTAATTTGTCCTTAGTTTGAACTCACTTTGCTTTACGCAACCACAAGATCCGGCAGCAGTTATCAAAAGAGAAAAAGAGAGAAAGAGAGTAAAGAGGGGGGGGGGGGGGCTCAACTCAATTGTTCGGGGCTTTTATTGTGTATGGCCACGTTTGATTGGCCCCGCATCCACCGAGGACCAACAGGACAATTGATCGAGATGTTGGAACCGAGATGAAGGCTTTTGAGGAGTAATGGGCAGTAACGTAATCAGGGCTAACCAGCTCTGGAACACAAAGAGAAATCTGTATTCCCCCATGTCGCACCCTTCGGGTCGGACCACCCCGATCGATCCCATCACGGCTCCCTGCGTTCTGTTTCAATCAGGGGAAAAAAGGTGGAGAGCGAAGCAAAATGTCAAGAAACCCAGGGATTTGGACCCGTGATGAAATAGACCTCAAAGTTTAGATTGATGGTTTACGCTCTTTCCCCGAGTGACACATGTCATATTACAGGGAAACACTTTCACATTTTATTTTCATTTTTCTGGAAATAGTCTGGCTTCCTGCTGCAGCGCAAAATCGAATAAGCCTGTAGCGTTTTATACTTTTTTTTGGCACCAGATGCTCATGAATTGAAGTGTAGTATTATGAAGACCTCAAGTTGTCACCAATGTGTGAAGCAAGGACAAATTAATCCGGTGAAAACTGTTCAACCAGACCTCCTTTTCCCTGTGTTTGAGCAAAGTCTTGGGGAAAAAATGTATATCTGAAAAAAAAAAAAACACTTTGAAAAGATATTTTGATCATAACTATAAACATCCAGCATGATATGAGCCAGATTCCCCAAAAATGCCTCCTGGAGCGGTCAATAAGACACCTTTTTGGAAAGATTAGGACATAAAGAATCTTGATCTGCAACAAAAATCACTATAAAACAAAGCATCGGCCTGTTAGGAAGGAGTTTCAGTCCAAAAACTGTGTCGTTTGGTTAAAAAATTGAAAAAAATGATGTTTTTTATGCCAAAAGATTGTCTGAATGGGGCATGGTGGAATTTAAAATTGTAGCGGGAGGATTTTAGCGCACGATTTCCAAAACATTAAAGGAGGATGAGATGAAAAGGAACATTTTTCTTAAGTGGATGTCATACTACATACATGACTCAAGGTTCTAATCTCACGGGAAAACGCTGCTTTGTTTCTTCACTCTTCACTTCCACTCCTGACAGTTTTTTTCCAACAGGCAATAAAAAAAAAAGGTAAATAAAGAAGAGAGAAGAAAGAAAGAAAAACGGAAATAATTGCATCACAAACCTGGGAAATAACTTTCACAGACTCAGATTGAGGGGAATAAATTCACGGGCCACTGGAAGAAATCAATTGCAATAAAATGATCGTGATTGGAAGGAGATTTTGTCTCGCTGTCGTGAAAAAGAGGAATTCAATGCGGCGTCAATAAGGCGGGCGGAGAATGCGTCATTCCTCTGATCCTTTTCCACTCAGTAGAAATACTTCAGGGGTGACGCTGTCGCATACGTACGCGTTAACGAGACAGGTGCGCTCGCCGGGTGAACCCTTTGTCGGAGATTGTGATTCACCTTCGGCTCTCACCGTCAGTGTGTGGAAGTGTGGAAGCCGTAATGGAGGAGGAAGAGGAGGAGGAGGAGGAGGGAGGCTGGTGACCTGTTATCAGCTCAAATGTGTTTTTTTTCTGGCCCCTTCCAGGTGACATCAAAGGCGGAGACGGACACTTCGCACGGACCGACCTCACAGGTGAGTGTGTGGGCGGGTCTCCAAAATAACACGCGCTGCCACTCAAAGCTGTATTAGTCCTCCTGACGGCCTTCAGACTTCACACTGCCACCATTTCTTTTTATTTTTTTTACTCCCGCTTGCTTTTTTGAAATGTGTCTTTCTTGTACGGCTTGAAGGATTCATGGCTTGTGTGTGTGTGTGTGTGTGTGTGTGTGTGTGTGTGTTTGTTTATGCAGTTGAGGAAAAAGAGGATCCGAGGAACGAGCTGGCCCGCGGCCTCTCCATCCCCTGTCCGGATCACTACAAAAACTACTGCGTCCACGGGGAGTGCCAGTTCCCGAGCATCCTGGCTCAGCCCTCGTGCAGGTACACACACACACACAGACACACACACACACACACACACACAGCGGTGCTATCCTTTATTCTGTGTGTGCTTGGGGGATGGAAATATGCCACGAAATTTTGCGGACAAGTTCAGAACAGTCCTCAAAAGCCTAAAACACCAAACACTATTTTCTAATTCTGGTTTGATTTTAGCACAATGCCTGAAGTCCGAGTTATTGATTATCCATTCACACAGTTAAATGGGCTTTTAATAGCTAGCGATCCATAAGGCTATATGTGTGTAGTGGCTAATTATGGGCAACAGTGTGTGGGTTCTTATGTAGTGGTTACACTATATGAATTGTAGCTATTGTTGGCAACAATTTTTCTACATTACAAATAGGGTTGGGGGAAAAATCGATACAGAAAAGTATTGCGATATTTTGCGTGGCGATATTGTATCGATACACGAAAGCCACGTATCAATCTTTTATTTAATCAATTCAAAAACTTTTGGGTCCTAGAATAATAACATCAATGTATTTTTTGCTGACAAAGTTTTCCTTTGGGGACAATTTGCGGTTGAAAAAAAGGTAAGATATCGCAATACTCAATGTATCGTGATAATATCGTATCGGGACTTAAGTACCGTGACACTATTGTACAGTAAGACTTCTGGTGATTCCCACCCCTAATCATAACTGTGTGTTATGGCTATAAATATATCCAACGTATCAGTAAGAGGATTCAGAACCGGCAAATTTTGATGAGTCGGTCCCTCCCTCCACTGCGGCCAAAAAAAAGACAGCGTGTAATACAAGATGGCTCGTCGGTTGTAAAAATGTAGCACCAGGAAGAGAGTCCTGGAGCTTGTTGATTTCCTCAATCTGTCTGGTGTGTCGTGCCAGAAAGAGGGGAAGTAGTCGAGATCTTGACCAGTCGAATATGCTTCAGCGCCTCAAAAGAAAAAAATCCCACGCTGGAGTTTCCTTTTCCACGCACATCAAGATGCTGTTTCACAAGTTTTCTTTTAATTTCGCTGATGATTAAATCTCGACAGCCCACTCTTTGTTGCACCATCATCCGTCTGCCAATGATAATACTTGGCTGTTAGCGCGCCGCCGCCGCCACCGCTGTCACCGTCACGGATGACTGGCACCTCGAGTGTGTCATCGCCGCGATCCCAGAAGCTAGGAAATATTTCAGGATTGATCGCAGCGGCAGCACACGAAAAAGTAACTATAAAAAGCATTTCAATTGTAAGCGATATCACAATCCAGTCGTAGAAAAGCTCAGCGCTAACCTGCGCTACCATAAACACACAATGGAGGAAATGACGCGTGACTTTTGAGCATCTTTCAGCTTGTTTTGGTTCACTCGCTGATAATATTCACAAATCATTTTGTATGCTCGGCCATCATTTCTGGTTTGGTTTCGACTTCTCACCAAACTGAGCCGCGATGGGCACGTACGGTTCGATGGGGTGTGAGGTGTGAGGCGTGTGTGTGTTGTGAGACGTTATTGAACCAGCGCGCCTCAGACAGCTTGTCTGTAATAATCCCTCACTGCAGTTTAGCCCCAAAGTCTGTGAACTGTGATGGAGGCTCACCTTGACGAGGAGCGAGAACAAAACTACGAAAGTCAGAGAAAGAAGAACTCTCTTGAGTTTGACTCGATCTGAGGGGGCTCGGTCAGACTTCCCTGTTTTTTTGGGGTGATCTCCCAGATTGTGCGAACCAAACCGATACGAATGCCGTGCGGCAAAAACATCCTCGACCTTGGAGGGTTTGCGGTCGTATTTTGGCCTCGTGAGCTTTGGAAGAAATGCAGAAACACTTCAAGTGCACACAGGCAACAGGCTGCACACGTACGTATCCACCTCAGCACACCAGATAGACCTGAACACAAGCAGCCCAGACATTTACATAAAGGTACAATGAGGAATGGCACACACACACTCACACACACACACACACACATGGTGAATGCACGTGTGTGCAGCTCAGCTCTGCATCTTTCACAGCCTGATAGCGGTGGCAGCCAGGGGGTGTTGGTATCGCTCTCTCTCTCTATCGCTCGCTCCTTTTCTCTCCAACGTCGCTTGTTCCCAGCTCACCCAGCCAGACGCTCCTCATGCATATAGAGCAGGAGGAGAGAGAGAGAGAGATGGTGAAAAGGTCTCTGCTGCCCCCTGCTGGCCACTGGGGAGGAGAGAAGGAAGGAAAAAAGCTCTGAGGTTGTGTCCTAATGAGGAGGGAAGCACAGTGGTCTCTATGTGGAAACACCCGGAACAAGGTTGCAATGTTCATCTTACCCGGTGTCAGGTCGCAGGGAGAGGGAATGTGAAGAGGACTGTGTGTGTGTGTCTGTGTGTGTGTGTGTGTGTGTGTGTGTGTGTGTGTGTGTGTGTGTGTGTGTGTGTGACAGTACCAAACAAGGATCTGCAGGTGTTGGTGGGTAACAACCTCCCCAGAGAGAGGCCAGCAGAGAAAGAAGGGGAGATGGAGAGAGGAAGAGACATTAAAAGGAGGAACCATTTTAGCTCCTCTCTGAGGACAAAACTCATCTCCATTAGTCTCTTTCTCTCTCCCTCTCCCTCTCTCTGTCTTTGTCTGTGTGTGTGTGTTTGTGTGTTTCTCGACCACGGCCCCACTAAGAGGGCAAAATCTGAAGTTACGTCATTTTCATTGACGCCTCACGTCCTTTTTTTTGCCCCCAAATCCCTTTTCTGAAACACCTGAATTGCGGTTTTCGCAGTCGTAACGGTGATCAGACCCGGCAAACTGTCTCATCCAATCACTACTCTGCGACCACAAAGACGCGTAAACCAACACAGCGCGTCGCCACCGCCACCGCCGCCGCCGCCGGTTTTTCCAGCGGCCATTCCCCCATTTACCACCATGTGACTTCAGACTACTGTAACTCCAGCCTGAGTGTGGACAGAGCGGCGAAAAACAAAAAGAAAACGATGATGAACATACTCACACTCCCCCAAACACACACACACACACCTTCCCTTGCTTACTGCAAGCCGTTATCGGTCGTC
Source organism: Clinocottus analis (assembly GCF_023055335.1). Taxonomy (NCBI): domain Eukaryota; kingdom Metazoa; phylum Chordata; class Actinopteri; order Perciformes; family Cottidae; genus Clinocottus; species Clinocottus analis. The sequence goes on from NW_027175843.1 coordinate 2,362,103, forward strand.
TTCATCCAAACGGTCGCAGCAAAGAATGAGCTCACAGCGACGCATTGTTCCACCGCCACGTCTTCACCAAAACACGCACCGATGTCTCAATTAGAAGAAACGCAAGAATAATGAACCTGTCGTCTCTGTCTCTGTCTCTCTCTCTTTCCATCTCACTTTGTGTGTGTGTGTGTGTGTGTGTGTGTGTGTGTATGTGTGTATTCCCAGCTGTCACTCAGGTTTCAGAGGCCCCCAGTGTGACATCAAAGAGTACAACGTGCTCTACGTGGTGCCCGGCTCTGGCAAACTGCACTATGTCCTCATCGCCTCGATCATCGGAGCACTGCAGGTGGTCATCATCTGCGTGGTGGTGCTCTGCATTACCAGGTGAGTCAGGCCCTCACACACACACGCACACGCACACACACACTCTCAAACATTCAAACACAGACTACTAATGAGCCTGGCAGCAGTATTTTCCATGCGGTCTGTGTTTGGCAGTCACGAGGGGGGCTGTGGAGCCTGGAGGAAACAGCTGAAAGGTCACCTTGCTTACACCACAGAGAGAAAGTACCATCACACACTCCTTATGGACGTACACACACACACACACACACACACACACACACTAGAAAACATGCAGCCTGTCTCGTACAAGCAAAGATACACAGAGATATCGGTGTAGGCATACAAACTTGTGTTTGAACAGACGCTTTGTATTCACAGTAAAGGCTCACACACACACACACACACACACACACACACACACACACACACACATATATATATATATATATATATATATATATATATATATATATATATATATATATATATATATATATATATATATATATATATATAGAGTCTGCCTCTGCCTGACCTAAGCAATTTATGACATTTAATAAAAGATTTTTTAAAGGGTTTTTGGTCGAGACAAAACTGCTCCTCTGAGCAAAGCAGGGGAGGAGGACGAGGGACAGAGCGAGAGAGCGAGTGGTTGTAAAGCGGCACAGGGAGGAGGAGGAGGAGGAGGAGGGTAAGGGGAGAAGACGAAGAGGAGAGGAGAGAATTACAACACTGAACGCAGACACTGTTCAATCAGTGCGTCCGGCTGCTGCGTCATTTTCATTTCGAAGCATAAAAACACACTCGTCACTTGTCATATCCATTATGTTTAAGTACGTTTAAGTACTTTTATACACTTTGCTTTTTAAATTGCATCTGTATGTTCAATATTCTTCTTACTCTTCTTATTCATTTTTATTTTTGTTTCATTACCGCTTTACTGTTTATTACTTGATTTTTATCTTTATTTACTTGTGACCAATGCTGCTATAATTTCCTCACTGAGGGATTAATAAAGGATTATCTTATTTTATCTTATCTTCAGTCTTTTCAAGTGTTGTATTTGACAACTTCATCAGATTAGACAGCAGCCTCCTGGGTGAAAACACCTTTTTGTTGGTTGTAGTTCGACCCGTCCACCTCATGCGAGGGTTTCGTTTGCGGCCTTTTCTACTTCCTGGTTCAGGAGCGTCGTGTGAGAGCAGCCAGTCTATTGCTGCGTTTGGGATCTGGTGACCGCGGAGGCCGCTCGAGTCTCGTAAACGGCTCCTTGTGTCGCTCAAGAAGCCGCTCTGCGACAGGAGACGGGTCCACGCTGCGGTCATGAAGCGTTGGACCTGGTCCAACACTCGGGTCAGCTGTGGCGTTTTAAATAATGTGCTCCACCGGTACCGAGCGCCCAAAGCGTGCCAAGAAACGATCCCCCGCATCATTACACCGGCCCGGCCTGCACCGTCAATACTCAGCAGGATGGATTTCGTACTTCCAAACCCTGAACCCAACCCACCGCTCACTGGACATCTTCTCTTTTTCGGACCATTAGAGATGTTGGTTGTGCGTGAAAATCCCAGTAGATGAGCAGTTTCTGAAATACTCAAATAGCCATTAGAAACCCCTTTCCTCGCCCAATCCGATGCCCTCGTCCACGCGCCTGGATGCACTGAGTTGCCGATCACACGCGGCGTTAAAGAGCATCAGAGCGGGTTGAACCTCGTGAGCGTGTGACCCGTCTCTTTTCATTCGGGCAGACCGAGCTGGAGTTTCATGAAACGCTGCTGGGGAATGTTTGAGGGTCGTGAAAGACTCGACGTTCACAAACAGGTTGGAGAGAGAAAAAGGTGGAGGACATCGTGTCGCACGTTGGGAAAGATGTTGCTGGAAGGGAATTCTGTGCCAGAGGCTAAAACTTTAAGCACCGCTCTGAGAAAGGATTTTGATCTAAATTCAATGTCTGTGTTTATTTACGGTTAAAAAAATCAAACATCAAGAACTTGCAATGCCGTAAAGAAACATTGCCTTTTAGTCTTTTTAGTAAAAAAGCTATAATCTTATAAGTCATAAAAAAAACACTAAACTTGATATTAAGAAGGACGAGTGCAGAGCATTGTGGGTTTTTCCTAAACTACCACTAATTATAGAAGCACAATAACCACTACCTTCCAAATAATATTGTGTGTGTGTGTGCGTGGGTGTGTGTGTGTGTGATTCATTGTGTGAAATCAAAAGTAGGCCATTATTTGAACAAGAGTACATTCTGGACAGTTTTGAGGGACTATTTTTAGCTGCGTACTAACACACATGTGATGCACTCGTGAGAAGACGTCACCCTGAAACACACAGCAAGGCTCATTGTAGTGACGCGTCTCCCAGAGCAACAGTGTGGCTCAGAGGAAACGAGGACGCTCGCCAAGTGATGCAGGCTTTGCTCTTTTCATCGGGTGTTGCTGACAGTCAGAGAAACACTTCCAACCTCGCCCTTTTTAAAGAAATTATTTCAGGACTATACAAATATCGGCATCAGAATGTGTGGCGTGGCTGACCACGGCCTGTATCTCCTCGCTCACCTTCTTCTTCTTCTTCTTCTCCTGCACAGGAAGTGCCCGCGGACCAACAGGATCAACCGGCAGAAGCAGAACAATGTCCACTTCAGTACAGAGAACACCATGCGCGCCTCCACGCGGCTCATCTGAGCCCGGAAACACCGGACAGACTCCACCTTCCACTTTACGGAGCGCTGTGGTCGTTAGATGTCGCCCTCCCCTCCTCCTCCTCCTCCTCCCCCTCCCTCCTCTTGTAGGCCAACCCCTTGAAAATTAGGATCTGTCCTCCCCCCCACCTCCCATCCTCACTCCTCGCCCTGTCTCCCAGTATGAACTCTAAGGATGCTCAAGGGAGGATGGCCAAGCGGAGAGCCAGAGATCAACCCCCCACCCCTCCCCACCCACCCTCCTCCCACCTCCACCCTCAGGTGCAGCTGTGTCTCCCTGCACCGTGTCACCTCCCCCCCGCCCCCCTCCACGGTTGTTGTTTTTTCAGAAAAACTGAACTCTGAGGTGTTGTGGGGGGCGGGGCAACGAGGATACTGAATGTGTGTGAGGGGGGGTGTATTAGATGTGTGAGCTTTGGTAGAGGCGGGCTAGCCGGTGTCTGTCGTTTTCTTGATGAGGGGTCAAAGCAAAGCGGGGTAGCACAAAGCAGGGTGCCGGGCTTTAGATGAGGTGCGTGTTGTTCGGTCCGGGGTGGGGTGGGGTGGGGGGGGTTTGGGTGGGGGTAGGGGGGTGGGGGGGCTACACGTGATGCCTTTGCACCTTGTGTTATAGGAGACCTTTGACAGGGGGCACAATGTTATTATAGAGCTCTCTGTTGGGTTGTGACGATGACGTCGGCTTCTGTATCTTGGGTTCTATTTCCAATAGTTATTACTACATTGTCTTGATGGGGTCATTTTTCTGTAAATGTAAATAAATAATTTATATCACGAAATGTAACATGCCGTGTCGCTCTTTGTTTGTGGCGCCAGTTTATTTTACAACGACCAGGCAATAATGTCGTTAGTTCATGTTATTATCACAATCATGTATTTGGCTAGAATATAACAATATAGCATTAATATAACATTCTCTGCATTTGCTTTTTTTTATGATGATGAAATATGTATATGAGGGGGTATCTATTGCTACCTTTTTGGGAAACATACAGAGAGAAATGTCAATACTGGTCGGGTGTAATGAGTTGCAGGTGTCCGCGGCCGCTAGGTGGTGCTGTGCAGCAGCGCCTCCACAACACAACCGGCTGCAGCCGTGAATGTAACGTGAGCGGAAATAGGATCGACGCAGTTCATCATCCGACCATGAACACAATGGAAACTGTGTGATTCGTTTTTCAGCACGATTTTTGAGCGAAACCTCTCACTGAAGTTGTCGTGGCCGAGTGGTTAAGGCGATGGACTAGAAATCCATTGGGATCTTCCCGCGCAGGTTCGAATCCTGCCGACAACGTTCACTTTTTCAATTTGGGGAAAAAACTATGTAATTCATTGGTGAGCTACAGCATTGACACAGTAATACTTACCATGTACCTCAGAATGTCGTCATTGACGCTAGAAGTACTTTATTTGAGAAATCTTCATGTATCACTGATTATTTTGGGGATTTGTGCACAAGACCCCATGTCACCCATCAGTGCTAATCCGAGGATGGACCGTTGTTTAAACACAAAAACAAGCTCCTACTTTTGAGATTAAATATTCAAAACTGAGGTACAGAACAGCCTTTGACTCGTAGTGGAGAAATGTATTTAAATCTATTCCCAACATTAGTTTACTGCTCCGTGTTTACATTTTATGTTACTATTGTACTTTCTACTCCACTACATTTTATTTGACAGCAAGTTGACAGTTTCTGGTTTTGCAATCAAAAAGTGCTGTATTGTAAAAGTATAACAACATTATTTATATATATATATTTTAATCCATATGTTTTTACATTAGAATGACGTTAAAATATCATTGCAACTCTAACATTGAGCTCATAATGCAACCTCCGTTATGTCCTTCAGAATAATGACTGTTTTCATTTTTTCACCACTACTTTATTAATAAAGCCACCTGAGAATGAGTTGACATATTATAATTTAGCCTCAAGGCCACAAATACCACCAGCATTCCTCAAGATTTCATGCTTCTTTTCTTTTTTTTTTGACATCACTGTCGCATTACTGTTAAAAACTCCAAAGGACTCGTCTGTGAAGGGAAGAGATCATAGTTCATATATGAGGCTCTTAGATGGAAGTGTGCTCAGGGTCAGTTAGGGTTCATTCTGGCAGACTTTAAAATGTTCCCAGCGTTTGTTTTTTAAATGCACCTGGGGGCATACAGTGAAGGCGTGTCTGTTTGTCTGAAGGGCCGTCTGTCATTAACCTCAAACACTTCATCACATCAACCTGGCTTTGTCAACTTCACCACAGAAACATCCTGCAACGATGCATTCACAACGTTGCATGAATAAGAAAGTTTAATAAGCAACCGTGTGAGAAATCTTTAACTCTTAAACCATCTTCAGGAGGTGAAACCCACAGTGGAGAATGTCCCGCAGTCTTTAAGCTTCTTCTTCCTGAAAATGAGTTAAGGCGTCATACAGCTCACTGCTTAAAAACACAAATAAATAAGCAGTATCTGTGGAGGTTAACTAGTCTGCCGCCGGGCACAGGACAACATCTGAACATCACGGCCGTTTTTTTTCAGCTATTTTCAGCTATTTGTACAATTCAAATTTTTTTTTTCATTCGAGAGCATGGACTGCTTTGTTACATGGGTCACGCCCTGTTTGTATGCACATCTATGTGAACGCACATCTGTGTGTGTCTGCGCTGCAGCCCAGCGGACCCAGTCAGTGTAATCCTTTAAGTTTCCTGTCTTCTCCTGCTGGTTTGTGCTCAAATCCAGCGGGCCTGAGGCCAGGGAGGAGCACCGAGGACGTTTCTGGTGAATGCCCGAGCATATCTGCTCTCATCTCAGGTCAAGGAATGTGGTGAATGCTGTCATTAGTGGACAGCAATGACACGCTGATTTCACTTTTACTTACTGAAAAAGGTTTGCGCCACATATGTGGAATTCTCCGGTAATTACCTCAGACTGTCAGCGGGGCCACTAGCGGCTCAAACATAGGAAACCTCACCTCCTTGACAGGAAGTGAAAGAAGACATTCGTCACATGTGGACAGCAAGTGATATGATATTAATTCCTCCCATCTGTGGGTGTCCCGTTTGCCACTATTACCTGTTGGAACAGACTGAATGCAGGTTGATTGAGTACAGGTTTAGCTCCAGTGACAGCTTATAAGAGGAGGCACAAACTGCACCGGTGATGAGTGTTTGATGCGACTTGAAATAAAATGTTATGTCTATTTTAGATCAAATTACAACAGGAAATTGCTGCCAACGGTCCGATGACAATTCAAAGTGGCGCTCCCGTCCAAAGTCCAAAGGTTTAACTGCACACCTCCTATCTGGGGGACTCCAGGGTCAGTGAGCCAATGGGAAGACAGGAGGGTCCCCTGGTTTGAGTCGGGTCACTTTCTAGCACAAAAACAAAGCACTTCAACAGTTTATCTTCATTACTATGTTTTATCAGTGTATAAATTCTTATACAAACTTATACAAACTTAGAAACTTATTGTTTTGAATGAGCTGTGTATATTTACAGAGGGAGAGGGTCCTCTTCCCGGAGTCCGCCATGTTTCTACAGTAGCCCAGAAAGGACAAACTCCGGCGTTTCCACCTTACCAGGAGGCCTCTGTAGGCTGTGGTTTACAGCGGGTGACTGGCCCCGCTGATGGAATAATCCATTCATTCGTTGTGTGCAACCGGTGACACATTGTCAACGTGAAAATAAATTATTTAAGAGCATTATACAAGTTATTGTAAGGAGTTATATGTATCTGAATAAACCGTTAGCTTACCTCCTCCCGCTCTAGTCTCATGTTACTCCACCAACCCCACACTTACGGCACAAGGTTAGGCACAGAGGTGCCTTTTACAGGATTAGATGTGTTGTGAATGTTTAGCCTGCGTCTCGACTGAATGCACAGGTGGAAAAAAAAGAGGAGTAAAAGTGTGTCCGTGCATCGTGATTGGTCTCAGATGACCCGGAGGTTAAGTCTTGGTGGACAAAGACTTTAAAAAAGGACGGATACACCTACACTTGACAACCAGTGCACACCCAGGATCCCGGCCCCACAGCGCCTGCAACAGATCGGCACTCAGCTTTGGAATTTGACACTTATCTTAGAAATGCACAATTCCAGCGCTGGCTGCGTACCGCTTCAGACGGCGTGTTTGAACGCGCGGGCTTGGCTCTCCGAGGCATTCGAATGTGAATAATAGTACATACCACTGAATAATAAAATGCCCTCTCCTTGATAGCTCCATCAGGGGAAATTACCAGCGGCGTGGTGGGGAGACGTGCGGGTGAGGAATGAAATCGCAGCACAATCAAACCGTTTTTCAAAACCGTGAGCTGTCTCGCAGAAAATCCGCGCTGGGGGGATCCGTCGTGCCAGGAGAGCCTTTCGCATCGATTTTACAATCAACAAACTGCACCTCAACTCCTCTGGCAGAGAAGGATTGGCCCTTTGGTTCAAAGACGGATGGTGTTGGACACAAGAAAACATGTACACTTACACAAACAAACACACACACACACACATTCCCCCACGTTCTATGTGAATAAAGCTGGGTCCATTAGCTTCGGAAATTGATAGCATCCCAGAACTCTCACACAGGAAACACACACAATAGCGGCACACGAGGCCACCTTTAAGCGAGAGCGTGTTTGTCACACGCTGGTCTGTGAAAAAGGGTCATTTAAAGATCCATCGCCATCTGTTTTGGTCCCAGCATGTCATTTTTTCCCCCCCTGCCCTGTTGGGGCCTTTGATTTAGCGACAAAAGGGTACCAGCGCTTGCCGTCCTCCCCACTGCGTGACCAGACATCCAGTCTGAGGCTGGTTAGAGAAAATCAAACACTACCAGACCATCCATTGTGTCCTCATAGGCGGGACCACCTGGGCGGCGCCGTTGTGACTAATCACGAGCATCGGGGGTCACATTTGAACACTGATTGGGGAACCTGTTCGTTGTGTCTCTCGCAAGTATTGTGGGAACCCAAGTGGACGAAACTGATGAGGAATACGAGGAGGTGCAGGCTTGTACGAATGGCACGTGATTCTTATTTTTCGAAATAACAATCCATTCCTCACAGTTACACATCCAACGTATTTCATTGTCTTGGCCTCTAATTGCACCCGAAGGTATAGAAACTATGATTTGGATTCAGGTATTATTCTCTCCTCTGCTTCCCTGAGGACAATCATCCAATGATTGCATCGTGTCCTGATTTTAAACCAATAAAAAAGCAGAAAATACGCGCCTGACGAAAGCATTTAGGGATCCAAAATTGCTCATCCGCCTCTTTGGCTCTCCACACTGACTGCCTACCTGCAACCCAAGCTGTCAGTGTGGGGAAACCATCATTAAGTCCCACTAAAAGTTTGCCTCAGAGTGTTCCTCTTGCATTCCTCTTGTGGCCCGGAGCAACCGCAGAGGAGGACCAGGAGGGACGACCCCGTCGCCATCTTCACGAGGACTTTGAACGGTGGGGCGTTGAGGTGAAAACAAAGGCGAGGACACGAGACCAAGGAAACTGCACCAGTGCGTTTGAATGCGCGAGATGTTGTTTCCACCCAGAATAAATCCTCAACCACTTCCCCCTTTGTGTGTGTGTGTGTGTGTGTAAAATACAACAAAGGTATGTCTTGTCAGGTCATAACTCCAAAACTAGTCAGAAGACAAACCAGCCTGGTGGTTTGCCAACAGCCAACGGTCGCGGCAACGCCACGCCTCCCTGCTAGAGTTTTTTCAAAGCGACTCCGGGAAGGTTTCCCAGGATTCAAAGCTCATTCATTCGACGACGCGACTTGCAGCGGCACGTTTGCTGTTGAAATGAAGGAATACGCTGATGGCTCTTCCTGCTGCTTCACACTTCATTTCTCTATGGGGGCGATTCTATTTTCTTTGTATAGTTGAAGATCTGATTATGAGAATCTCAAAACTTGAGTTATCGATCATAATCACCTCGAGCAGACGACAAAGGACTGAATTAGGATTGGCTGTTGCTCTGTTTTACAAGGGTCTAATGAAGTGTCAGAATTAGAAGCATGCACTTGCATGTTCTGGCCTCCAGAGGGCAAATTAATTTTCTGCTGACTGTCCATCCACCCCGCTCCCATTTAACCCATTCTCCGACATCCTGTGTGTGTGACATCATTGTTGTGAAGTGCATTCTATTAAATGCAACGGCAGGAGGTACTGTAACAACTGTGACAACAACAAAAAAGGAACCTTGAAGAAATAGCGAGTGTAAATCAGTCAAGGGGAAAGACAGCATTCCTGGGAAGGTGTGAAACATGCCAGGCCGTCGGGAACACCCGCAGGAATTCAGGGAAAGCAGAAGATATGGGAGAGGAGGGGGAAAAGGGAGTGATGGAGAAAAAGATGGGAGAGGAATGGAAAGCAAAATGGAGGGAGGAAGAGGAGGGTGGGGGGGACAGCTGTAAGAATGGCCGGATGGGAGCGCCAATCCGCCGGCTCTAACCGAGGGGTGAAAGTGGGGAAAAGTCAAGAGTTCGAGCGCTCAGGATGGGAGGTCACGCTTTTATGTTGACAAGAGTGTGTGCCTCTGGGGGAAGCAGCGGGCAGAGGGTCGGGTTGGAAAACACTGTGAATTCGAGTGAGAGGAAGAAGGACACACACACACACACACACACACACACACACACACACACACACACACACACCTCTGCACTGGCAGCTTTGAAGCATGTCGAGCGGGTAACCTCAAGTTAGGTGTTAGCCTTGGATGTTGACATGTGGGAATCCATCAGGAGCCCTTCTGGGAGCATGTGTGTGCCGCGTGAAAAGATTAAAACAGAAAGAAATGGCAAATATATATAAGCTATCATGTCAATGAAGGTACCAATTTTGTTTTGAAGGAATAGTTTGACATGTTGGGATAAACGCTTATTGGCTTTTTTTGACTTGGATGAAAAGATCGATCTTCTCGTCTTCCTCTCACAAGACAATGTGCAGACGTGTGTGTGTAGGCCCTGCTAACAGGAGCCACTTTGACATGTCGTTGCGGGGGTGTAACAATTAATACCGTTTATTACGGCACTGTTCCAATTAGTTGGCCCTGCCTGTGTGTGCACGCTGGCTCGCTGGAGACAGGGTTGACTGGAACGGCCATGAGACACCAGAGAGAACGGGATCACAATTTGTTTGGTAGCGGTTTCCCTGTTATGACGCGTCAAAATGGCTGCTGTGAGGAGAACTGTGGACTCATATAGAACTGTGGACAAACATATTTCAATGCTGTGTGTCTTTTCTGTGTGTGTGTGTGTGTGTGTGTGTGTGTGTGTGTGTGTGTGTGTGTGTGTGTGTGTGTGTGTGTGTGCATACAAGCGGTAGCAGACAACCTAATCTCCGTTTAAGGGCGGGAATGCTGTATTGATCTTAGATGAGCTGTTGGCTGACCAAGCCTTTTCCCATATCAGGCTTCTGAATCCAATAAAAGTCAGGTGTGCCTTCCTTCCATAATCTGCAGTGCTCAACGTTGCTTTGTCTTGAAACACTTTGCATGTGAAATTACTGTTAGTGAAATATTGACGGTGATGCTGACGGTCAGAGAGGAGAGGGAGAGAGAGGGCAGGAGGGGGGGGGGGGCAACGATGACCTCGTTGTTGAAACAGGGATTTCCACATTTCCATTTCGGTGTGTGTTCCCTGCTTTGACACAGAGCTCGAAAACAAGAGGGGAGAGGAAAGGGGGCACTCGCAGGGCACACACACACACACGCACACACACACACACACCTACACACACACAAGGCATAAACTCACATGTAAGCAGAGGCACAGTGAAACACATACATTAACAGGCTTAGGAAAATGTGGTATGGTATTTTGTTGTTCACACAAACACACACTCAAACACACACACACACACACACACACACACACACACACACACACACACACACACACACACACACCACATGATTACAGTGCAGCCCAGAACAATTTGCTCTTGTCTACAATACAAAAACACACACCAGCGAGAGGCAGTGAACAAAAGTAGGCTTCACACATATTTATGCAAAATGCAGCCATGCGTGCACAGAGTGAAACGTCACACGGAAACACAAAGCACGACACACACACACACACACACACACACACACACACACACACACACACACACAAACACACGCACGCAACCCTACCTCTGTTCTGTCAGTATAGGGTTCGGCCGTCTCCGTGGCAACCACGCCCCTCCCCTTTTGGGCAGGGGGAGGGGCCGTGAGAAGTTTGTGTGAGCGTCGCGCGGGGAGAGGAAGAAGGACGCAAAGGGGGCGTGGTCGCGTGAAAGTACCTTGAAGAAGTTTTCATCGCCCTGCCTCCAGTTCTCAGCTGGACCGAGCGGCAGCTGCGTCACGAGAACAACTTCAGACGAGCTTCTTTTTGTGCGCGTGTTTCGGAGCGGGACCCCCCGCCCCCCTGACCACCTGTGAACCATGGAAGAAGACGCGTCCCGCACCGAGCCCAGCAGCGTCACCGGCAGCACGCACACCATCCCGCAGCCCGAGAGCGCGGAGCTGCTCACCCCGAGCTTCACCCCGTCCTCCGCCCCGTCCTCCCCGAACCCGACCAGCACCTTGTCCCGGCTGGGCTTCAAACTCCCGACCAGTCCGACCAGCCCGACCGCGGCGGCGGCGGGTGCGGCGGCGCCGGGCAGCCCGGGCGGCCAGGTGAGCGCCATCACCGTGGTGGCGCTGCTGGACAAGCTGGTCAACATGCTGGAGGCGGTGCAGGACAACCAGCAGCGCATGGAGCAGCGGCAGGCCGACCTGGAGGGCGCCGTGCGGGTCGTGCAGGGGGACGTGACCCGCCTGTCCAGGACCCACGTCGGCACCTCCAACAGCGTCAGCAAGCTGCTCGAGCGCTCCCGCAAAGTCAGCGGGCACCTGAAGGACGTGAGGGAGCGCATGGATAAGCAGGCGGTCCAGGTGAAGAAGCTGGAGGCGAACCACAGCCACCTGCTGAAGAGGAACCACTTTAAAGTGCTCATCTTCCAGGTGAGGGGGGCATGGGGATGGGGAGAGACACTTAATGTCACAAAGGTTGTTTTGTTGCTTATTACAGCGCTATTAAATACATTAAAGTTGCATTAAAGTTGCATCAAAGGGTCCCTCCACCGATTTCGGTTAAGTTTACCCGCCAGAAGGAGCCCTATGTTTTAACAGTAGTTCACATATAAGTCACAAAGAATAGACTTTAAGGGCCCAACTTGACAATATCTACTGTAAGAGATGCATGATGGGAAATATATGAGCTCAATTGGGACTGTTCAGCAACACTAAATGATGGACTATACCTCTTTAAGGGGGAGGTGTATGTCATATTATTGTTTTAGTTAATATTTGCTTCATTACCTTAATGAGGCCTCATTCACCTGTGTGTGTGTGCGTGTGTGTCATGCGTATGTGTGTTTAAGTCACATTTGAATTCAGATTTGACTGCGGCAGTGGGTGTGTCGGATGTGTGCACATTTCTCGTGTGCGTGGTTGGCACCGACACGTGATGTGCTTGTAGGTGAGCAGCACTTTCATCACTTCTTCAACACCTTAAACTCGTCGGACAGGACCAGGAGAGCTCGGTACACCAACGCTGCGGCTCCAAACACGCCCTCTGCGAATAGACGTGTAACAAATGCTGGAGATGATGTTTTACGTTAACATATTTTATTCATGTGTACTATACGCGAGGCCCTTCCCTCTCGTGTGTGTGTGAGAGAGAGGAGAAGGGTGTGTCTGGGAATGGAGCTCTAGAGGATAATGGAGGAGGGCTCAGACTTTGTCTAGATCTGTTTAAGCCCCCCCAGCCATAATTTAGACACACCACTTCATCTGCCACATCACACACACACACACCTGTGAGTGCAAAACTGTACTGGCACTAAAAAAAAGTGATAAACCTCCTGGATCACCCAGGAAACTACAGGTGGAAAGTTCTTACGCAACACATCTGTGCACTTATCTCCCAAAAGAAATGGGTGTAGCTGCAGTTTAAACACAGACTGTGAGAGATGACACTTCGACCTGCATTCTGGGTGCGCATGATCACCACGTGGTTGCCACGCAGGATGAAAGCAGCTCCATCTTGGATTTGACGCATTTCACCCCTCTTTTCAACAAAAAAAAGAAGAAAAACAAATACACGACTGTGCTTTGTGCGTGACTGAATGCATGTTTTTTCATGCTTCCGTGTGTGCGGGTGCGTCTGAGCATGTGCGTGCAAGTGTGTACCCAGGCAGCCGAAAACACGGGGGCATTGTTGACACAGCCAGAGCCGCTGAGAGCTCTTAACCGTCGTTATCTGGTTTCCCAGGTACTGAGGCGCTGTTGTCGCAAACGCAACAGGTGCCAAGACCTCGCTGTGTGTCGGGCCGGACCCTGTGGGCGAGGCGGCGCGGGAATCCATTCGATCGAATCCCCTTTCGGTCAGTTTTCAGTGCTCGGAAACGACGCCGTAGAGGACTCGCTTTCCACGCGTTGTCGAATTCCACGTGTCACATTTTGGATTTTTTTTCGTCACTCCGTGTTGCTCCTGTTGCTCCTGGCTGCAATTATCTCTCCCTCTGCATCGTGTTAACGCATGCTCAGCCAGTGTTTTGTGTCGTGATCTGTTCTATTTTAACATCGTTCGAGCGTAAAGTGTACTGAATTAGTACAACAAGTTAAAAGTACTGACTTCTGCAAAGTTGAGTTTTTTCGCTCTAAAATTTGGAGTCAGACTAAGAGCGGGGCATGAGCAGGTGGGTGTAGTTGGGCCCAGGTATGTGTGGACAGCATGTGTGTGCGTGCAACTCGCCCATTGGATGCTATGCTGATGTGTCGGGTCAGGTGTATGCAGTTACCGAGCTGATAAATGGAGCTTGGCGCGCCCGAGGGGAGCGGGAAATAAAAGAACTGTTCAGCCCTTGTTCCTTCCCCTCCCTGAGCTTGTGTTGACTCTGTTTCCCGTCACTTTCTGCCTCACCTAATCTCTCTCTCTCTCTCTCTCTCTCTCTCTCTCTCTCTCTCTCTCTCTCTCTCTTTAAATAGTGTTCTCTGGATTTCCTCCATCTGGTGCTGGGCTCTAATTTCCTTTTCTGATATCTTTTTGGTTTATGTTTGAATGCGCGGCTGTTTTTTCACTTACACTCGCCTCGCTCCCTCTCTCTGTTTCTTTATCTTTTGTACAAACTCCAGCTCGCATGTGACTGTTTTCTTTGGTCCGGCCACCTGTCCTGATTCCCCGAGACCACATGGAAGCACATGCTGCACGCCACTCTTTGATAACGCACGTTTCGCCGCGCGTCCAAAGAGCCAAACTCTCTACAGCGGCCTCGTAGCGATTGGCCGAGAGGCCCTCCTCCACCCACCGTCCGCTCGATAAAAAATCATCCAGAACACTCATCACCCTGTACGTGCCAGCTGAGGTGGAAACACAGAGGATTTATGGGTAAAAGCCCACTGTTGGAGGGAACAGCGGTCTGTACCCGCTCCAGGCTTTGGCCGCGGTCCGTCAGAAATGGCAACGCTGTCTGCCGCTCCGCTACGTTCCTGTACATAACAAGAACTAATGAGGACTTCATTACCGATGCTTGGCCCTTGTTTGTTTGTTTTTGTGCACTAGTGCTTTTCCTGTCCCCGCATGGCCCTCCCCTCTCTGGGCTTTGTCTCTTACACACACACAGACACACACACATGCGTGCAGGGCATACACAATTCCCGGCCATCTGAGGTTGCAGTGAGCAGAAATTGTTTGTGTGATTACCGTTTTGAAAGGTAAAGTGTTTTGCGGCTCATTGCAGAAATTTTCTCATTCTGTTGTTTGTCACACGGATTAAGTTCAAAGGCTCATTACCTTACTTTTTTTTATTTTAAATATCCACGGTCATCAACCCCCCCCCACCCCCTCACCCCTCACCCGCCCCCACCGGGGTATCCTGCAACTTATCTTAATTGCATCGGCGCGGCACGCTACGTGAAATAGACGGCACATTTGGAATTTTCATTTCCTGCGAAAGAAGTCATTTATTTCTGAGCAGATCCTAATCTCCCCCGTCTGTGTTTATTCCACGGGGGAATTTCATCACAGCAAACAAGTCGGCCACAATGGCAAATTGAATTTTGAACGCCCCCCCCCCTCGCCCTCCGCCTTGCACATGTGGGCCCTGCTCAGACTTTTGCTGGCTGTTAAGCATCGAGAAGAGAGTTCTCTAGGTGGGCCGGGAAGAGGACGTGAGCTTATCGACTGTGACAACAGCTCTCGAACGCTGTCAAAGAACATTCATACCACATTGCAAGGGGAAGAGAAGCATGCGAACACCCGGCTAAGCTAAACACAACGTGCTTTGTGTTTCTTCTGCGTCTGTGAAGGCTGATTTATACTCGGGTT
Organism: Clinocottus analis; assembly: GCF_023055335.1. Classification (NCBI taxonomy): domain Eukaryota; kingdom Metazoa; phylum Chordata; class Actinopteri; order Perciformes; family Cottidae; genus Clinocottus; species Clinocottus analis. The sequence goes on from NW_027175843.1 coordinate 2,377,486, forward strand.
TTACGCAGAGACGCAAGCACGCAAGACGGTCAAATCGGCCATTTTGCGTGCTTGCGTGCGTCGCCCCAAATTTCTGACTATCCGTCAAAGCTACGCGAGCCGTACGCAGCCCAGAAGGCTGTGATTGGTCCGCTAACCACATCCTTTCTGAGTCTCTCATTTCCGGTTTTATAGCATAGTACCGCTGTTTTTAAAAGCCACAGCAGAAACACGAACAATGGATCCCGTTGAAGAACGTTTGGCTGAAGAGGTCCACAAATATGAGCATTTATAAAACCCGTCTGGCGGAGTATAAGGACACGCAGATGGAGGTGAACGTCGGTCTGCAGGTTGACTCTAAACGGTCGTTGCGCCACCTGCTGTTCTGGCGTATGGAAAACGCAGTTGAACTAAAAATCAAAACGAGTCCGTCAATCCGACTGCGTGGCCAGCCGGAGTTGGAGTTGCAGAAGTATAATTCAGCCTTGAGTTGTGAAACCTCCCATCCTGACTCATCGTACAGTGCGGGAGACGTTCACAACCGTTGAAAGGTTTCGCGGTTCACTTTGTTTGCTTTCGCCGCCGGTCGTCACGGTGCTTGTGTACGTCCACACTTGACCAAAGGTTGTGACTTAATCTCAGCTTTCAGCAGCAGGAAGTAAAAAGCCGTTTTTCCACACTCCCCTCATACCCTGAGATGGAGGACAAACTGGTAATTCTGTTCCCAGCCTCGCCCCGAGCTCTTACCTTTTTGACTTAATGACGCGGAGCTCATAGCTCTGAAAGTAAACAAGCCTTAATAATGCCAGAATAAATAAGTCTGCTGTGGCGGATCCCTTTGAGTATCTTCTTGTACGTACGAATCCAGTGTGAGACGAGAGAAGCGTTGCTGCAAAAGAAAAGCTGAAAGAAGTAGTTAAGAATGAAACTTAGTATAAGTATATACATTTAGTTATAGCACACTTATGCAGCCATCACAATAGTGGAGCGCAATTATTGTTAGTTTATGTGTTGCGCGTGCTCAGTGCTGAATCTTTCGTTATAAAATCATATCCATTCCCGCAGGTTGGAGCAGGCCGCTGGCTCCAGGCTACCGCTCAGATTTGGTGTGTGTGTGTGTGTGTGTGTGTGTGTGTGTGTTTGCCTCCACCAGGTGATATATAGCACTAGCTTGTAGCCTAAAGCAGTGAGAACTGTTTCCCTGCATTTAAACATTCTGGGGCCACATCTTACCAAGCGTTTCACAGATGGAGAATTTTGAAGTAACAAAGGGAATTGTACTCAAAGTAACTGATTTTACAGCTATTGCCAATGTCCAGAAACAATAAATGAAAAGATTATATTGCTCATTATATAACCAGCAGGCTTTCTTGCTTGTAAATTCGTCATTTATGCCACGCAGCTTTCAAAAAACGCCGCTCGATACACTTTCACTTGCTGTATCTGTGGTTTGCAGAAACCACAGAAAAGAATTCCTATTAATTAAAATTAAAGTTAAAAGACAGTTTGCAGAATCAGACCATTAAATTATAGCCATTTTGATTAAATGTCAGTTGTTTACAGGATCATGAGACGTGTTAGCTTCGCGCAGGTGGTGAGAAGCAGCTAGCTAAAAGAGTATACACAATACCAGTACTTTTACAAAAGTTGTCTCATTTAAGATATTGTGTCCTCTGACATTAGCCAATTTTAGCTTGGCTTATCTCAGTTGTTTTTAGACAAGTAGCTCGCAGCTAGCCACTAAAACGGTATGAAACCTCGACCTTTTACATGGCAGAAAATGGCATTGTGCATGGTGGCTCACTTGGACCGGCTTATTGTGTTTTGGTACGAACCTTGTGTGACACTATGAGGAGCACATCTACAAGCCTGGAGTTTAAAGAGAATACTTTGGTCAGAAGTATCACGATTTATGTGTTTATGACCAGGAGCATGGGACTTTCACACGTGTGTCCTTCACAATTGACGAGTTGTGAGTGAGAATTTATTCACAATATTTTTCCTTAAGAGTGCTGTTGGATTAGAGACAAACTGTCCCCATGGTGATAATAATCTAAGATGGCTGCACAGCTTCTCGCTTTGTCATAATCCTTTTTTACCCCTTCGGGGTTCATTCCTCTGAGAATTTTTTTTTGTACAGAAAACATGAAATAAAGAGCAGAGGAGCGTAAAAAGGCAGTGAAATAAGGGGGAATAATGATGTGCAGAAGGAAAAAGACAAAATTCTGTCTGCGTTTGTCGGTTAGTGACAACACGAAAAGAGTAAGTTTGGATGAGAGATCATACTTCAGCAAGCACGGGCGAGAGACGTGCTCGTGGATTGGGACGCATTACGCTAAGTGCTTGCTCTTCAGCGTGACGTCCCATTCAGGTTTGACAAGTCTGCTCAACTGTTTCAGTCTGTGAGGCAAAGGCAAGTTTGCAAACCGCAGATTCCTGCAGTGGAAGACTAGTTGTAACAGCTTCATTGACGCAGAAAAGTGCTGACGGTGTTGCAAAGCCTGAGCGAACCCCCCCGCGACAGACTGATGATAGACTACAGTTTTTTTTTTATAATGGAGGCATTTATGTCATTTCCATTCGCCTGGAACTAAAAGCTAATGCTATAAAGAAATATGCAAAGTAATAGGGACGATACAACTAAGCTGTGTATTCAAAGACAAGTAAAGGTGGCAGCTCCGAGGATAGTTTACGCCTCCCAGCGTATCCCATGATGCACTGCACGCACTTTCTTTGCTTCCAAACCGCTGAGAGCGCCTATTTAGCATTTTCACAATGCCGCTGGCTATGCTAAGGTAACGGCATTAAGCTAACTTGTACTCACACGCTTTCCTTCACTCTGAATTCTTGTGAGCGTTCTCTTTTCAAACTCTCACAGCGTCACGCATTCGACTGGCGGCCTCCACATACTGAAGGAATAGAGGGATCTAAATGGTTAACCAAACTGCCGGGTAGTTGTTTTCATGCTGGTATTCTGCCAAAGGAGCTCAAGGTCCCATGAAACAATTTTAAGAAGAAAAAACACAAAACCAACGATCCTCTTTTGACTCTTCCTGTCACCTCGCTTATTTTCTAACCTCAGCAGACCACCTACGTGTCTGCTGCTGCCGCTGCCGCTTGACGTTTCAGCCCTCGATGTGTCCATGATCCGATCCGCTGGCCAAGGCCACGGCATCCACGGCAGGAAAAGGGAAAACAATAGCCACGCTGGATCTCGGTGTTCTTACTTCTCTGCCCTTTTTTAAAATACAGCGTGAACATGCAAAATGTGTTGAGATAAATAAAAAAAAAACACAATGACTTCCGGGCTTCTCTGTGGACTCTCGCCGCCCTTTGACCTCCATCCCATAGGGGGTAAACATTCTCACAATTGGTGGTAGCCTTATCAAAAGTGCTCAGGGTGTATCTCCACACAGCACTTATCAAACAATGGGTCTGATAGGCGCATGATGGGGGATTGTGCTGAAACAATGTGCAAAAGAGCTAAAGGAGATTAGCATATTCAGAGTGAAAACAGGAGCGACAAGAACCTTCAATGTGCAGGAATGTGTTCATCCCACGCAGGAAGGTTTGGGTTTGACGGTGTGGTCTAGATGTCGCGACGTGCGGTAAGTGTTGTTTTTTTGAATGAACTGCAGCGCATGAAGGGCATCAATCACCCTGCAAAGTGCAAGGCCTGCTGCCCTGTAAATGATGGGCTGAGGGAACAGACGTCCGGCATCATCACTCATGTCACCGGGCATAATCGCCGCCTGCGTAGTTCCGCCGGCACGTCAGCGTGACGTCGCTCCTGAATTGGTTATTGTGTTGTGTGATTACACAAGTGTTTTTTTCTCTTTCTCTGGGAGGTTAGATACGGGGAGGGGTGCGCATGGGAAAGAATGCCGTACCTTGTTATGCAAAAGCTTCATGGGTATTGCGCCGACAGCCACGACTTCAGTATTTGCATGAAGTCGCTGATTTATGATTCGTGGACATGCGATTCCTCACAACTTCAGCACAAGTTGTTGAGGTGCTACGGCGCCGGGCTTGGATCTCAACAGTCGGTATGGAACGTGCTCGTGCAATCGAAAGTGCAAAGCAGTGTGTCGACGCCGATGCACACAGTGTGCAGCACGTTGGGAGTTTATCATGTTGCCCACTCCCATGACAAAAAGCAGGATTCCATGTCCTTTCCTTCCTTTCCTCCTTCCTTCCTCTGTCCACAGATGGCTCTTCGTGCACATGTAGGTGGGTGTGTGAGGGGGCGGGGAGAGGGCGTTAAATAACAAACTGGGGTTAAGTGTAAAACTCCTCACTGCACCGTAAAGGGAAGGATGCAAGCAAAGCATATGTGGAGGAAAACGTGCACACAATGACATGAGGTTCAGATGGACACTGCAGCGCAATCGTTCATTGAATGACTGAAGCTGTGTGTGTGAGAGAGGGAGCAGGGACGAGGTGTGTGTCGGCATCTTGAATGAAGGCAGGTTGTGTTACAGATGAGGAGGATAGACACATTTAGAAAATAAAGGGAGTGAATCAGGAGAGGGTGGATGGGGGTGTATTCAGAGGCCTTTTGTAAAAGAAAACGTCCATCAATCAATAAGAAGTATCTGAAGCACTTTATTCCCTCACTGTAATCTCTGTTCTGCCTGATTTTATAGACTAAGCTTGCTGTCTTTTGGCAGGAGCAAACGTGCGCACACATGCATTTGTGTGTGTGTGTGTGTGTGTACCCTCTCATTGGTGCGGTCCACCTGAGCCGGAGGCATCTGACTCACTGTGCCAACACACCTGTACTAACCCCCGGCCTGTTAGGATTTAGAAAAACCTCCATTTATCGTCTGAAGGAGCCGGAAAACACACCTGTTCAACTTGCTCACTTTAGTATAAAATACATTTCAAACTGTCGTGATCCAGTTTAAACGAGCCATTTTGACGGGTGATGCTGCTTTTTGTCCGTCGCCAATTTCAGAAAGGAACATCATAGTGTATTGAAGAAGACTTGAATCTAGTGGTTACTCAGGTTTGCAATGTTTTAGGTAATAAGTCAAGTGAGAAGTATTCATTTTCTCACAGTCGCCTGCACAGAATCACTTCTTCAGCGGTTTTGATTACAGAATAAAAGCACGATATTTTCATATGTTTTCCTCAATTGTACAATATAAATGAAATACAATGACAACCGACGGTCTGTCGCAACTTCCAGTTGCACTTCTTAATCGATGCATTTCTCAAATCGGGACACAAGCACAAGACCACGACGCTGCCGTCACGCTAAGCGTCTCCGTTTCCTGCGATGGTGTGCCGAAGTGTTCTTTTTTAATTAGCACCAAACAACGAAGTACACGGCCGAGTCACACGCGCACACCTCCACAAAGGCGGGAGAACAGATGCGAGACGAACAGCGGAGGCGTATCATTACACGCATGGTGTAAACAGTCACTCACGGAGTAACGCGAGCCCGTCTGAGCTCCTGCAATCAGTGGGCACGCCATGCGGCCCCGCCCTGATCGCTCCCTGATGGAATAGAGCAGGAGACACCAGGAACACCTCGCAGGACCTCCTTGCAATTAGATGGCAGGTCCTCCATGCAACTGTTGAAACGAGATCTGCAGCACAAGAAAATACATCTGCGAAGCGGCGCCCTTTATCGTGCGGTGTCCGTCACGCTAAATCAACTTCGTTTGCATCAAATGGAGTTTGATTCACTTTTTATCTTGCTCTTTTTTCAACACTTTTTTTTTTCTTGGTCAACTATGGTCGATGTCCTACGCGGCTGCACAAATGCACACTGGCACATGGAGAATCGAACACACACTCTCACACATACACTTCACATTCTCAGTGGCTAATGAGTGCTTGCCTCGAGGATGCATTAATTAACATGGTTCCCAAGAGAAAAGTGCCAGAATGTGAGGTCTACACACACAAACACACACACACATAGGACAAACCTGGGTCAAATGATATTTAGGAAGATTTTGTTTGTTCTAGCTTGCTTGCCAAGACTGTTGGAAGGCTGGGGGTAGAGAGGGGGGGGGGTTAAACTGAGGACACGCTCACTTTGCGCCCAATTTGTGCCCAATTTGCGCTGTCAAACGGCAGAAAACTGCTTTTTTTTACCAGTCAAAGCAAATAAAAGACGAAGACTAAGAGCCGGATTAAGTAGATTTTTGGATGGGAGAAAATAATGATGGACGATGGAGACTCTTGCCGTGTGATTAGTATAAACATTTGTCAAAAGTGAGCAATACAACTGCACTGATACTGCAGCGCGTCTCTCAGTGTGTGGAAGGAGAGCTCGGCTTTCATCGGAGGGCGTTTGAGTTTCAGTCGTCGCCTCCCACACACACTCGCTCCAGGACCCACACAGCGATTATCAGAGATTATATCAAACGTGTTTGAGCCGAATCAGAAGGTTTACGACGTGACCGGACTGGAGCAGAGAAGCGCACGATGGATCCAGTCTTTCAGAAAAAAACCTTAACGCCACCAAACAATTAGCGGAGATTAGCTGAGGGTCAAGAGCGAGGCCCTATCGGCATTTTATAATGCCAGATTAGGTGTTTTTAGTTTTTCTAACCTTTGAGCTATTTCAAAACTTCGTGCAAGGGCATGTCAACCCGCATACTTCCTGGCTTTTTCCCGCTTCGAGTCTGCATGAACACGTTGAGATCCACTCGGCCTCGCTCTCTGGGTGTGGCGCAGTGTCAGAGCAACAGCAACAACAAAAAAAAACGGGACTTCCAGATCCTGCTTGATCCGATGTGTCAGGAGGAGAAAGCTGAAACACACAGTGGTAACCGGAGCTGCTCCCCTGGGGGGCTACCTTTTGTCTTTTGGGGGGGATTTCAAGTTACAAATCTGCACTTCAGCACAACTACCTGCTTGTTTGGGGTTTTTTTTGGGGACGATGACGTTTAGTTGTTGTTGTCGGCGTTAAATGGAACTGTCAATTCACACACACACACATAGAGAAAAGCAGGTATGTGATGTTTAACAAGTGTTACCTATGTTTTTAAAACCACATATTCAATTGATTTCCTCCCCCCCAGTAAACGTGGCACTGACAGATTTATTGGCATTGGCTGGGAGATACCGAACATGCTTGGCACACACCTGAACTGTGAATCATGCCTGCATGGTTGAGATCAAGGAGAGAGGTATCGGGTGTCTGCAAAGTGGTCAAATGAGGAGGGAGGAGGGGGGAGAGGGAGGAGGTGGCTTTCTGCCTCTCAAGAGCTCTCCATTCACCATGGAGCTCTCTGTTGATGACACTAAAATGCAAAAACAGCAGTTGGACATTACCCAGAGTGCTGGTTGCGCACGGCCCCAGGACGCCGCCGACGCAATCAGTAAATTGAAAGAAAAGATGAAAACGTCCTCAAGGTGTTTTTTGGGAACGAAGGTCCTGTGATCGTGAAATCGAGTTCACGTATAATGTTAATAACAATATTGATTGGAGCTTTTAATCACTGTGGGAGTGCTATTTTATTTGCACATCACAGGCACAGGCTTAATTCCTATATTATAGGTTAACGGCGTGTCTAAATTGTCTTGAAAGGGAGCAACAATACCCCCAGTCCTTTTGAAGCAAAAAGCTCACCATGAGTGTCAAGTGAAGAGCAGACAGGAGGCAGGACTCCTCCAGACCATCTGGTCGCCCCAGTACTTAAGTATGTGCTAATGACACCCCCAGGAAAGATGCACCGCTCGCTCCTCCGACAACCTACGGTGCACTTAAAGCACGGCTACGAAGTCCTAAGTGCTGCCATGCCATGCATTGTTTGAAACACAAACTTCAATGCAGACTAATTCTGACAAGCACGGAACGGAGTACAGTAACAACTATTGTTCAGCAAGTGCGTCATCCCATACACATACAGGGGCTTGATGTTGACATATCCGAAGGACTGCGTATAGCTTGAACTCAGAGCAGGAGCCACAATGTGGCAACTGTGTTAGGACGATACTGTGATCCCAGCCCATTTTTAGAAGAGGACTTTATCCTAACCCCCTCACATATAAGGCATGTTGTGTACCTGAACTTTGACAACAATAAAAAATGTGCTGCTCATCGGGCTGTATTTAGTCAACTCCAACCGGTTCTACTTACCGATGATGTCAGCGTGAAGGTTTTCTCTCTCTTGAGCATTTCAAATGTGAAGTGGAGGATGTCAACCACTGAAGCTGCACCTTCACTCTCCACTCACTCCTGTGTGTGAAAGGAGGGGGGGGAGGGGCTCATGAATCCCTAGTGTATGCCTGACTTGTGTGTGTGTGCGTGTGTGTGTGGATATTGGACTTACTGCTCTCTGTTTATAGGCATTCAGAGTGTTTGTGTGTGTGTGTGTGTGTGTGTGTGTGTGGAGGGGGGAGGGGGTGCATATATAAAAAAAAAGATTGGCTCCTGCAGAGAAACAGGTGGAGAAGACTGGAGAAGACCCTCCTCCCTCTATACAAGAGGTCACTGACCTTTTTGGAGGGTAATATGGAGGGTAACTTGTCTTTCTGGATAATTTACATGTGCTCGATTAAATAATGAACAATATGCATTGAATAGGGAGTGTGTGCTGATTAATAATGATGCATCACAATCATTATTATTATATTAATTACATTGTTGCACCCAAAGGCTACAGCGTGTAACCCCTGCTGTGTATTAAAAAGCAGTCATTTACAATCACCAAACCATGACCAGAGATGCACACAAACATGTTTATGGGGATATGTGTTTGAAAGACTTGACATTGTAGTTAGAACTCGTCAATCCAATCCTGAACATCACCAACTCAAAAGTTAAGGCAATTGTACTATTCCTGGTAAAAGCAATGATGCTTATTCATAACTGATCCAAATAACCGTCCCGTTTCTGTCCCTCTGTTTCCCAATAGGAGGACAATGAGATCCCCTCCAGTGTGCTGGTCAAGGACTCCTTCAAGACCCCACAGCCGAGCCAGTACGACGCAGAGTCCATCCTTCCTGCCCCGTCTGTAACCGGCTCTGTTGATGGCGGCCGTGCTCACGATGAGGGTCTTCAGACCATTAGCCTGTCCTCCGACGATGATGACCTCACCATACACCACGAGGAGTACGAGATGTGTGGGAGCGAGGCCGGTATGGGTCCCGGCACTTCCCACTCCTTCGAGAGGAGGGCCGACAAGTTCAAGCGCAACAGCCTGAAGAAGGTCGATAGCCTCAAGAAGGTCTTCTCGCGCCAGAGCATCGAGAAGAAGGTCAACCAGGTCACCAACAAGATCGTGCCACCGGAGAAGCGGGAGAAAATCCGAAAGAGCCTCACCCCGAACCAACCCAAGAGCCCGACTGCCAAGTCCTCCTCTTTCAAGGTATCTCCCATGACCTTCAACGTCAAGAAGGTCCGGGACGGCGAGGCCCCCCCACAAGGCAAGGGCTTTCCCGGTGAAGAAGACCACGTGGAGATTCCTGCCCTGGAAAGCTTTGACGGAGAGATTCCCTTGGCGGAGGTGCATACCCAGGATGGAGTCGTGGAGAAGGTCCAGGATATGCTGAGCGCCTCCGCCCCAGAGAGCATGAAGGCCGAGCTGGCGATCAATGGAGAGGCACAGAGCGTCGAGTGCGAGATAAACGGCGGTCGTTCCGCCGGCCTGGCGGTTCCAGAGCTCGATGAAGATATCGGCGAGGAGGAGGAAGAGGAGGAAGAAGAAGAGAAGAAACATAAAAGCCTTGTTGAGGCCGCAGCAGAGGCCCAGATTCCCACATCAACAATTACTGTAGAGCAAGTGTCTTAATATGATTGAATCTTAGCTTGCAGCAATTCTAGTTTCCCGCTCTTTTCTTTTCTTGCCTTAAATTTGGACATTCGTGAACACCCCTCAGGCACAAATTATCCCTCCATTGTAAACAGCCTTTGCGTTCTTGCCACAAACCCCCATTTACACCAGAAACGTACTCCCAGCTTCCTAAGGTTGCCAATCCTTGTACCATTCCTGCTGCCCTACCTGATCTCTTCAGACCATGACACCCACAGTGTAGAAGCAACTGGATTCACAGCTCAGACCTCACCATGTACCACAGGATCCAGCGCAAGTGCTTCCTAAACCCTATAGCAGGGTTGTCCAAAGAAAGCACTGTCGCACCAACGGACCATAACTCCCATCAACTGGTGCCCGTGTCCTTAATAGCGGCCCATCTCCAGGGCGCTGGGCCAACGAGCTCCCTACTGCTGTGTCTGTCGGCCGCTGGAGCTTTCTTCCACACTGACAAACAGCCTTTTCTTTCTTTTTTGTGTGAAAAAAAAAGTAAATCTTATTTTTTTGCAACAGTGGTACTACCCCCACTGCCTGTTGAGGCAGTGGGTTGCCAGGTTGTTCTCGAGTTGGAATGGGGAAGTTCAGGGCTTTCAGTGAAAAGACCCGGGAGTGTTTAGTAGTGAACTAGAAGTTGTTTACTAAATTCTTTGGATCTATGCTAAAAAAAAAATCCTAGCTCTTAACCAACAGGTGACTATAATACTATATAATTCAGTTTTTTTGACTTGTCTCCAGTCCTTCACCTGCGCACAACACATTGTTGATTACTTCCACAGAGACATATCTAGAATACCACTTGAGTTGCATGTGGCACATTGGAATGTTTTAGTAATGTGTGCTTGCACATTCAGTAACCTTCAGACGATCAGAATAGATGGCATTTGAAGAAGAGTCTAAATGTTCTTTGCAAATCCCTCTAATTAAAAGAAAGATAAACAAATACCAGTTAACATGTTTGTGCTTAATTACACCGATGATGAAGGACATCATCGCAGCTACTCTTCATGCCGAGACAAATTATTGACACAAACAACCCTGCAGGTTTTATTACTGACATTTTAATGTCCCCTTTGACAGCGCTTTGTCTTTTCCGCAGGGCAAATTTGTATGTTTATGTACAGAAATTAATCTGAGTTTTTCTCGGCACACTACTCCCTAGGTATTTACAGCTTAAACCCCATTAAATAGTAACTTTACGATAACTGCCTTGAGTGTGTGTACTTTAAACATTGAATGTTGTATATGTGAATTAGTTTTGAGTTACTACTTTGGTGTTTGTATGTCAACTTTTTTTCTTTCAGGCATAAGGATGCAAGTCATGGGACCTGCATGGTGAAATGTTTACTTCGGCTTCACATGTTTTAAGACATAAACACATATCTTATACATTTGCAAAGGCGCCATTACTAAATCCCCTCTCCCTAGATACCTGCACACACACACTCCTTCAGTGCCTTTCACCCTGCACAAGCTAGTATGAGTAAATGCAGTCCTGAAGGGATGACTTGTTTTTGTAGATAAGAATGATTTTTACACGCCTTTTCTCTTCTGAGGAATTGTTTGCAGCGAGCGCGTTTATGGGGCATAGTCATGTGTTGATACCAAGTACTGGAAAAGCTGAGAACGTTTAAAGTTAGAAGGAGGTGCAAGTTCACTCACAACCAACCTCATGTTTGGAAGTCATGCTGGAGAGGCTTTAAAAAAAAAAGAAGTGCCTTTCCTCTTGTTGCACGCCGTTAGCGCCATGCCAGCCTTAGTTTGAGGCGTCCAATATGCCAGGACTCCCTAAAAATACTTTAGCAAGTGGTACCAGGTGCCAAGGATCCAGACACTCGAGAGGTCACAGAAGTGGATAAAGGCAGAGGACAGCATTCCTGGCTTTGACGGATGACTCCTGCTCAGCCCCATTTTTCATGTTCTCGACCTCCTTCTTGAAGAGAGGGGAGACGCTCTGTGGAGCCACAGGTGTTCTCCCCCCCATGGGCATGAGCTTGCAGTGGAAAGGGGTCATGTGTGGGCGTTGGAAAGAAGTTCAGTTGTTGGGAAGGACGATAAAGTTGCCGTGGGGTTCGCCGCTAAAATACAAGCGCATGTAAACTTGTGAGGGTCTGAGATGCATCCGACCTTTGGAAATAACTATGCAAAAATATATTAAACAAATTAAATCACACTTCGTCAAGGTCTGATGAACACAGGGGAAAAGTAGTGCACATAGCGTGAATATTGTTAACAAAATGAACTTAAAACCATTTCACTGTACGTGCTTTCATGTGTTACACAAATTAACCTGCCAGTTTGCTCAATGGGATCTGTGAGGAGAAAATAAATGAATCGACGTGAACGATTTTTCAAGAACTTGTAACTTGTGTTTATTTTTACTTTGTCTTTTTTCTTTTTTTCTTCTTTTTAATTCCACTCTGTATAAACAATGTTACTGTAAAGGGATTTAACACTGGGCTTACGTGTGCATTCTTTGTGCTGTAGAGGCTCAAATGTGACCAGCTTTGAGGTGTTTCCTGCTTATTCGTGCAAGTGTGTTACTTTATTATCTCTGTCTGCTCATGGTAAATATGCAATATCTAGTTTTTTGTTTGTGTGTAGAAGTCAGAGTGTATTTGTCTTTAAAATCAGACCCTTTCATCTGGATCCTATGTGAGAGCTGTTTTTTTTTTCTTCATTTATTTTTTTCATTACATCATTTGTCAGTGATATCGTGTTTAACACCAATCTTTGTTCAATGAGAGTTTTGACCTTCTTCTAGCCTGTTCATTTAGTTACCCACTTCAACCAAAGACGTTTCCTTCACAGCAGAAGATTCCCCGCCACTTGAGTGTTTTTAAATGAACTGCTCCTGCCACTTGTTTCAAGCATCTTGTAAACATGCAGGCATTTCCTTTTCAGAATTTAGTATTGAATACATCAATAAAGATTTTATAACATTCAATTATGGCTTGTCGTCTTTTTGTGCAGTCCTTGAGGTAAAATAAGGTGAGTAACTTCAGTCAGACATTTCACATACATTGGTATCATAGTTTAAAGTTCTGCTGATCACATATGAAACATAGCGAAGCTTGCTGTTGCTTAGGTCACTACAGCTTTAAAGTAACCGTGAGTCACACAGTCTTTGTCTTGTAAACGTGTAGGTATTTGTAGTAGAGGATTGATCTCGGTGGAGGGAGCGGTTTGATTGCTCAACCCTTATTTACATAGCTTAGTTTGTAGAAAATCAAAGTTGGAGTCAGATCCACAACAAAGGATTGCTTCACTCAAAGTACAAAATAACCTTTACATAACTTTATCGAATACCATTTAACCAGAAACAGAGTCTCCTGGGCCTCAGAATTATGCTCACTACCCACTAAATGATTTTGATAGGATGTTCTTTTGATGCACAGAGGAAGTCGTCCCTCTAAAAACTATTAACAGTTCTGTGAATGGGATTTTTCCCTCTACTATGTACACCATGAATTAAATTCTATCCACCGCCTTTGTGTTGTGTAATCTTAGTGGAAGAAATCCAGAACTATTTAAATTTACAACCAGAGGTAATGAGATGCACCGTACATGCAAATCTGCTGTGCATGTTAAATTGTTTGTAGTAAAATATAACAGTGATAAGTGATTAAGTGAATAGTAGCCTACCTTTGCCTTCATCCCCTCCTCATGTGTGAGCCGATGTGTTTTGATGGTGTTTGTCTCCCTCATACGTCCAAACTCAAAACCAACACGCTACATGTTTTAATTATCAATGATTCACTAGAACTAGCAAGCAAAGCAATACGAACATTTGGTATGTGAAGCTGTGAGAACCTAAACACGTAATCGTACAAACGACAACGTACATTATTTCACTTGAATCACGGTAAAACTAACATCTATCTGACTCAACTCTGGACAAATAGCATTGTGAATAGTCACGGTGGCCGAGAGGTTAAGGCGTTGGACTCGAAATCCAATGGGGTTTCCCCGCACAGGTTCGAATCCTGTTCGTGACGTTTCTCCTTTTTGTATTTAATTTAATCGAGAAACGGTACACTGAAAATATATGGATTTCTAACGCGCTGCACACACGTTACATGTATATAATGACGTAGTGTTTGGGGTCATTTAGCGCTCCGACCACAGTGTCTGAGTGGATGAACGTTTTAATAAAAATAAGTTGACAACTCGTGAATTAGCCGTGATGACATAGATATAAGAACAATGTGGCTTTACGTCACACATGCCACATCGTTAAGTTTCATCCTCCGTGTGTTTCATCCGGACTTTATCGTGGACTCTTGTTGAATTCTCACGTTGTGCTCCATCACTCGCGTCTCTTCTCGCGCTGCTTGTGAATTACATTAATTTGGGATAAACCAACTACTTTATTTCTGCTCTGCAACCAGGTGAGCTCATTGTCTGTTTGTAATTGGGATTGTATTCTCTTAACAAATAAAAGCTGTCTAATTGTTCATATGCGTCTGCTGTATCGTGAAAGGGCATAAAAAATAAATGTCTATGTGTGAACCCCTTTCCTCTGCATGATAGTTGGACTGGCCGGCTTGTATAAATTAGACCGACAAACCCCCGTCTGACGTAGACTTGGGGTATTGTAGTTACAGGGGAAGCTATTTTGAAAGTGAACAGCTTTTAGACCGTGTTTGGGGTGTTTTAGTGTCGTTTAGGCATATACAACCAGGGCTTTTAAGGCTTGCGAACAACTCCAACGTTACAGAGGCCACAGTTAGATGTAGACACACTAGTCTTCTGACTAAATTAATTGGGCCAGACTTTTTTCTCAAAAGAGGCACACAAAGGAAATGCGGTCGGTTTGAAATTATTGGGGTAAACAGGAGTTGTCTAACGCGGACTGGTCGAGGGAGAGAGATAACTTATCTCCTAATAGTTACCGGCACTATAATATCTTTGTTTAAGTAGAAACATCTCAGATTTGACTCGCTCGTCTTGGTTGTCAGTTTCGCAATTCCAGCTCATTTGAATTTGACGTTTTGGCCAAATGTTTTGCTAAATCGACGAGTGCCACTTCGCTCCATTACTCACTAGTTACGTGTTTCACGTTAGCTTAGCGTAACCTTTATTTTGAAGAACTGCCATTATGGTCCCACTCGTAAACAGAGACGTGCACATAGACTCTTATCCTGTCACTAAAAGAAGGCAGCTAGCTAACTAGCTTGCGCTCCGAGCTAGCGATCATTTAGCACGGTGTTCCTTAGCAAAGCTACTCGGCTAGCGCCCGGTGGCGTGTTTGCCGTGTTTTGAAGAGGCCGATTTGACGTTAATTGTTATCTTTCATCCCTTAACTCCAGCAGCAGAGTTTCTTGTATTCGACCTGAATGTGAGGTTAGCCGAATACCATCGAAGCCGGCCATTGTGTCTATAAACGGTATACATTAGCGGGAGGGTTTGAAGTGGGTTAAGTTAGCATTCGGCTAACGAGGCTAATCGGTTAGCTGAGACAGAGGTAACGTTGTAACGTCAGCTAACGCGGCCCCATTACAAAGTAACGACGGCCAGCCCTTTGCCGCCATTGGGTTTTAACTGCCAGTGAGGGAACGAAGAGTTGATTTGACGTCTTTCTTCGAGGCTTAACGATGGCAACCCCTCCAGGCGATGGCCTGTTTTTGTTAAAGGATGTGAAGGCTGGGTCGAAAAATCTCAATATCGTATTCATCGTGTTGGAAATAGGTAAGTTGGTTGGACCGTTACGCTGAGGCGTCCCTCCCTAAGCTGTCAACTCGTGTCTTTTTTTGTTGTTAAAGGAGCGGTGGCGTCACTAACTTTTGAACTTTTATTTCCACACACAACCTCTGATTAGAGGTAGTTTTGAGAAGGTTGGCCCATTTTGTCCTAACTTCTCATTGCCTTGCTCTGTCAGGCCGAGTGACCAAGACGAAAGATGGGCATGAGGTGCGCTCCTGCAAGGTAGCAGACAAGAGCGGGAGCATTGCCATCTCTGTCTGGGACGAACTGGGCAGCCTTATTCAAGCAGGGGACATCATCAAACTGACCAGAGGGTAGGGCTGATGTCATGCATGCAAACTGATTGAAGTTGCATAAACTTGCAGAGCCAAATACTTCAGACAGGTAGTTGTGTACCTGAGCAAGTCTGTTGAAACTAAAACTCTTAAACAAGATTAATGTGATATTTCTGTGTTAGGTATGCGTCCATATGGAAAGGCTCCCTGACCTTATACACTGGAAGAGGAGGAGATCTACAGAAGATTGGAGAGTGAGTACTGTAGCTGGCAACAAATCAATTTGTGCTTCCGTGAAGCGCTTGTCCCTGTTGCAGGTCTCGCCTGCTCGAGCATCATACAAAAGTAGGGTATTTCAAGAAATTGGTCAGGAACATGTTCGTTTTATAACTGGTTAAAGAACATAAATGCACACATTAAAAAAAAAAATCCATTATAGAAACCTTTAGGCCGTTTAATAATTCAAGAGCAATCACTTTCTTGAAACGCCTGAACCATTTAATCCTGTTACATTTAATTTACATTAGTCTCAATTTGGTTTTAACTGCCTTTTTGAATTACTTAAAATCTGAAGCTGATGCTTAACGGTCAGACATTTACTTTTAACAATAAAACGCATCGCTCTCGACCAAACCCAGTTTCTGCCTTTTTTTTAAAATGTGTGTTTTGTCTGCAGGTTCTGCATGGTGTATTCAGAAGTGCCGAATTTCAGTGAACAAAACCCAGATTTGCTAACCAACCAGCAAAACAAGTCTGTGAGTAGCCATGCACCCACTTTTCAACTTGGCATTAACACATGTCATCAGCATTCCAGCCTTAACAATATTTTCTTCCACTAACAGGGTAAACCAGACCAGAATACAAGGGGAAACTCTCCACCCAATCAGAATTCAGGTACACCTGCACCACCAGGTCAGTATATTTAACTGTGCAGAGAACCACTGCTCATGTCCTTGCACACTTCAGGGAGGTCAGAATAACACCAATTGGTCTGTCAGCGAAATTCCCCAATTCTCGATACCACAGCAAAATAACAAAATACTTGAACGTTCACTCCATTACTCTTTGCATATATTTGCATTCCCCTCTGCCAATTTTCACACACTTGTCATTGTTTTAGCATTATCGGGGACATTTTCTATGAAGTACCATCCCTTCTACACAGAAGTGTTATCTTGATGATGACGATACTACAGAATTAAACTTTTGTGATTGCACACGTGAAAATTCTTGAGTTGCCAAATTTGATTAAATCAAAACATGACAAGCAGTTTGTTGTTTAATTGCTTGTTTACATCTGAAATGATGCATCTCATCTCTTGCCTCTTTTTTTTTTTGTGTTTAGAGGACAGGCGGATCCACTGGCCTTTTTCACAGCAGACATTTTGACTTTCCATTGTAAGCCATGCCGGTGTGACCGAGTCAGCATGCACAATACCAGGACCCTGAATCCAAAGCAGCACATGGATTTCAGCCTTCATTCATATTATATACACCTGGGATTTTCCCACAGTTACATGTCAAAATGTCTAATGTAAAAAAGGCTAATAAACATAAATGTCTCTTGATATGTGTTTTTTAGTTTTTTTCTTCTTCTTCCTGTTGGTACTTACTTGTATTTCTCAACCTCAACCCACAGGTAACGGTGCCATGCCTCCATTTGCCAACAACAACAACCCAGCCCCCGGTGCGGCCCGTGACACCGGGTTCGGGAGCGTCGGGCGACCCAACGGCCGGTCACCTGGCAATGGCGCGCCTCCAGCTACCGCCGCTGCTGCTGCTGGACCCTCCACAACTGCAAAGTCTTCAGTTACCATTAGCAATGGCAGGGATCCACGGCGTGCCAAAAGATAAAATGGGGCATTGTGGGGGGAAATTGTGAGAAAACTATGGACATCTCCATTTCCCCCCTCGCCCCGTGTTTTAAAAACATTTCTGCCCCTTCTCGTCACAGCCTATATTCAAAATTCTGAATTAAATTAGGGACCGCTTGCATCATTTTTATACATGCTGACGTAGTCAAATGTGTCGTTTATCGTGCGTCGTGCTCTCGGTAAGCAGCACAGTGACTGATCTACCACTGGACGAGCAGGCGGGCCTCGGTGGGTTGACTTGCGGTCGGCCTTCTCAGTCTCCGCCCCCTTTTTTCTTCTAAATGTCACTGCAAAGTTGCCAGCCCCGTGCCAGTGGTTTCCTCCCCCGTACACTGTCCTTAACCCCCTTCACCTGCTACCGTCTTTCAAACTATACACCCTACTTGAACACTTGATGCACTTTCTTCACTTAATTTATGTCGGGGTAACCTCGGCTGTCATTTAAATCAGGAAGTACGTTTTTTTTTTTTTCAGCGGTGGGGAAAAGCCTTAAGTTGGTGAAAATGGAGTTCTTGGACTGAAAGCATGATGAAAGGGTCTCCTCTGTCCCTCATAACCGAACTGTATCCAAAGTGAATCTGTGAAAAGAAAAGGTGTTAGTTATGAAATTTTAATGATCGGTAGGTAAATTGATATTAAACATTTTTGTTTTCCATCAGTTGTACCGACATTACGTTTTGAACACTTTAAGTCACAGCGAAATGTTTGACAGAATAAATTTTACAGTAATTCTGCTGCCACATGTAGTCTGTTTGACAGGAACACAAGTTACTGTAAATTCAATCACATGCACAGTATCAAGTACTGCAGTATCTCAAGTACTCTAACAACTTGTGACTTAACATGCAAGTACCTCGAGTAAAGATTTAAATTTTTTTTTACACTTTGGCTTTAAACAGTTTTCTGGAAGACATACAGCTTGTCACAAGTATCAACAATACCAGAGTTAAACTCCATAAGAAGCGTATGAAACCTTCCAAGTGACCACAGACATGCCACGGTTGACGCTGCCACCTTGGGGTGCCATACCACTGCGACAGCACCATCTAGTGCCTATAGATGTGAACTACACACGTTTAGAGGACGCTCCAAAGTATAAGCTACACATCATTAGAGGGTCCTCTTCTCTCTTTTTTAAGTGTCCATGTATCTGTTAAAATCACACAATTAAGCAGGAGTGGAGTTTTAAATATTTAACCTTTTTTTTCCTTCACATTTACACTTCTAAACAAAGCTTTTGCTCAAAAGTCTTCCATTTTGAAGCAACGCCTTGCATACAAAAGAAACTTTCTTCATTTCCTTTGTTGCACCAAGCACCATAACGTGACCTCTGAGATGTTACTGCGTTTAACGTTGGACACTTTCCTTCGGTTTCAGGGTGTGAACACTGGCAGAGCAGTAGAGCTGCTATTCATAGAGATTACTTTACATGTGCCGTGTTCCAATTAACACCATGGAGCCAAACAACAGCTGTTATTGAACTTAAAAGGAGAAAAAAATGTAGCCCGGGGACAATGGAACATTGTCCTGTCATATTTCAGTCTATCCATAAGATGTACTGAAATAAATTTCCATGTAAAGCTCTCAAAAGCCCGGTCCTAATGTCAAGGGCCCGATGATATGTCTTGCCACATGTTCACGGCATGTTTGTGTACTTCCACTTCCAGCAACAACAAAAAAAGTGCATCACTTGTGACACTGGAAATTGAAACACATGAGACGTGTGGCAGGAAGTGTGATGCTCGGCACTCGTGTGTCAACACCGATGCATGTCATGAGGCGGGAACTTCCTCTCGACCATCAGGATGGAGTCACATCATGTGGTTTATTTATTAAAAGAAAAACAACATGTTCACAGAACTCGATTAGAACTCACCTGCTGTTTCACAAAATGTAAGGAAGTATATTGCATATATATATATATTTATATGCATATATATATATATTTATATATATATATTTATATATATATATATATTTATACATATATATATATTTATATATATATATACACACATATGTATATGTATACACGTATATATGTGTGTATATATATATGTGTATATATGTGTGTATATATATGTATGTATATATATATGTATATATACACACACATATATATATGATATATGTGTGTATATATGTGTGTGTATATATATGTGTATATATATGTATATATATATATATATATATATACATATATGTATATATATATGTATATATGTATGTATGTATATATATGTATATATATATATATATATATATATATATATATATATATATATATATATAAAGCAGCAGAGACATTTCTCTGCCCGTTCATTTCAAATTCATAAAACGGTTTCTCTTTTGATTTTGAGTCCAGTGTGACGAGCTCATCTCATGACCCCGATGACTCAGACTGTGGTTTGTGGTTCAGGTTTAACAAACAATGACTCTTGAAAAACAAAAGAGTCTCACTGATGTATCAACAAACACTTAGAAGAAAGTAGTTGTTGGGAGTTAAAATAATGCTCTGATGCTTTTACTGACAGGTTGAATGGAGAACTTCATGAAAACACACGTTAGATAGCAATAATTTAAGGGGAAATACAGTAAAATTGTTTGACTTTGGCACAAGTAGCAGCTACCACAAAGTGAGATTTTTATAAGACAAAAATGTGTGTCCTCAGAAAAAGATTGAACAAATCAACAATATGGGATGTTGAAACATAATCTCCACCCTTTCCTTAAAGATGAGATGCATTCATGTGATGTGTGTGTTGAGCAAATCACAATGTGTGTAGGTGTGTGTTGAGTGGGTGGATGATGAGGGGAGGGGTGTGGAGACACACGGTAAGTGTGTGTGTGTGTTTTCTCTCTCTTTGACACACAGCAGTGCCTCCCACAAAGAAGACACCACAATGTCTGGTGAGTTTTTTCATCCTTAGAATAACAACTTACTTGTTTTATTTATGTTAACAGTATTTAATAAATACATGTATGCACATTGTCAAACTGCCAGTTTGACAATGTGCATTTTAAAGATGATTTTTCCCTTTTAAAACAGTTAAAAATAAGCTTTATACAGCATATTTATTTGTGCCTTGCTTCTGTGTATCCTGCAGCATGTAGACGGTGTAAAAACTAAAGTATATGTAGTATTTTCAACAGGCTTATACAGTAAAATTGACTGTTAATGTCACACAAAGAGTACATTAAAACACTATATGAACATGATCGACTTCTTCTCAATTCCACCCTGGAGTTAATATTTTCAACTACATACTGGGAAGTGTTGTTTTTATTATTTAGTTATTATTCTGTATATGTTTCAATACCAAATCTGAGTGCAGTTACATTTGCTATTGATTTTTTGGGGGATTATCCACAAATCAGTGGGTCTTCTATAATTGTTCAAATACACATTTTAAAAGGAGAGATTCACACATTTTGTTTAACTTTATCTCGATTGCTGCACACGGTGTGAAAAACACTCACTTGTGTTCATCTAACTGCACTGAAATGTGATATTAAAAACTCTGTTAACTACAGTAAATGCAAATAAAACTGCTGCTTCTTGTTGCAAAGATTGTGTATAAAGGGACAAATGGGGGCATTTTACTCTTGCTGTTGTTGTAATAACTCTGAAGGCATCTACACTTTGACATTGCATATTATTTTCACACTGGGGGAATTTACTGTTTTATAACTAAAATGTTCCTTTCTTGTTGCTGTGCCTGCAGATTCCAACACATCTTCTTTGGTTGTAGACTTTGGCCTCATTTACGATGAGCTCAACCTCACCTTCAACGACACGGGCTTCGTTCTGGACCCGGAGACGCAGCCCTGCCACACCTACTCCATCCCAGACGCGGCGGCCATTGCCGTGAGCGTCTTCTACGTCCTCATCTTCCTGCTGGCCATACCGGGCAACCTGGTCGTGGGGCTGGTGATCGGCCTCAGCAAGCAGCCGCTGCCCCCCTCCGACCTCTACCTCCTCCACCTGGCGGTCGCCGACCTCATGCTCGCCGTGACGCTCCCGTTCTGGGCCACCTCCGTCACCAAGGGCTGGGTGTTCGGCGACGCCGTGTGCAAACTCGTCACCGTCCTCCAGGAGCTGAGCTTCTACTCCAGCATCCTCTTCCTGACGTGCATCAGCGTGGACCGCTACATGGTGATCGTGAGAGCCATGGCGGCCCGCAAGGCCAACAGGCTACGCGCCAGCCGGGTGGTCTGCGCCGCCATGTGGACCGTCGGCGCGCTCCTGTCCCTGCCGGGGTTTTTGAACTCCACGTTCCTCGACAAGGCCTCCAACCAGACGGCGTGCGGCGAGCAGTACGACCCCGAAAGCGCCGACGTGTGGCGCCAGGCCACCAGGGTCCTCCGCCACACGCTGGGCTTTCTGATCCCGCTGGCCATCATGCTGCCCTGCTACGGGGTCACCGTCCGGCGGCTGCTGCACGTCCGCGGCGGCCTGCAGCGGCAGCGCGCCATGAGGGTGATCGTGTTCGTGGTGGCGGCCTTCCTGCTCTGCTGGGCGCCGTACCACGTGGCGGTGATGGCGGACACGTTCTTCCGGGCCAAGATCGTGCCGTACAAGTGCCCCGCGAGGATGGCGGTGGACAAGGCCATGCTGGGCACGCAGAGTCTGGGGCTGCTGCACAGCTGCGTCAACCCGGTGCTGTACGCCTTCGTCGGGGAGAAGTTCCGCGAGAGGCTGCAGAAGCTGGTGAAGAAGGCGGGCTTCCCCCCCGAGAGGGCGTCCTCGTCCTCGGCGGCGGCGGCGGCGAGGATGAGCAGCAGGTCCTCGCTGTCGTCGGACCTCACGTCCACGTTCATGTGAGAGTCAGCGAAAGAGACACTTTTAACGATCATATTGGGTGGACTTTCCAAAACTCAAAAATCAACATCTTAAAAACATTTTTCCTTGAAGATTTCCCTTTTTTTTTTTGTGAATATCCATTTTTTCACGTTTTTGCCCCATTTTCTCATTTGAGTCGGTTGCAATATTTTATGTGTTAGATTCTCATTGTGACTCTTTTTTATACATATTTAAAGGGGCATTTTTGGCGGGAGATTTTTTTATATGTGCACATGACAATATATAAATAACTTGAACTGTGTTTAACAGGCCAATGTTATTTAAAGTTAAGCTGTAAATAAACAAAAGTTGCGGTTACCCAATTAAATCCCCTCTCTTTCCTCAGTCATGTCTTGTTCTGAGGAAACATATTTGTCAAGTTTCAATTTTTCATGTTTCAACACCATAATACTGTCACAACAGACCGAACATCCGCTTCTGATGAACCCCTGGAGATGCAGCTGAAAGAAAAAACTGTGAACAACTTGGCATTAGATAATATTATATTATTATATTTTACAGTACTATACTTGTTAACAGTGATGTATTATTTTTAATGATGATCTAACAGAAGACAGCAGGTCGCCATTCACAATTTGCAATCTGTAGTCATTAAAGTTGTACATGTTCACTCCTCTCTGTTTCCAATTATATTATAATTATTGTAATATAATATATTATAGTCGTATGATAACACCAGTGAGTCACTTTTATGTCACAAACACATTTACATTTGACTTGAATAACTGATAGAAGGTAGACTAGTGCTTTTAATTAAAAAAAATAATTGTATTTTGCAGCAGCTTCTTTTGAAAGTTGTTGAACAGATGTGACGACTGCAGCATCTGGATCACTGAGAAAGATTTCCTCCCTCTGTGTACAAAAAACCCAACAAATCCTCAAAAAGTATAAGTGTTTGGTTACAAAATGATCACAGGGAAGTGCAGCTGACGGGCAGCGCTGCTCGTGAACACAAAAGCAGAAGAAAAAGAAGAAGAAGAAGAATTTGAGTCGAGAGTATTAGGGTTGCATTGTGATACAGACTATATCAGAAAATCACGGACGGAAGGCATTTACTACCTTCCTTCATGTGTTTTTTTTTGTTTTCAGGTGCATAAAGCACCAACTTCCTCACGGACAAGTCCTCTGCTCCACTCTGCGTAATATATATATATATATGAAGAAACAGAACTGCAAACGACTATTACAGGGCCACAGCTGCCGGCCCGCACTGGAGGCCAACCTCAGCCTCCACATTTGACCTACAAATTAGATCTATCTGTCCCATACTGACCACCACCCCTCTGTGCCAAGTGTTGCACCATCTCACATGTTCTACTGACCTCAGGTTGGCTAAAAATGACGAGGGGAGAGGAGGGGGGGGGGGTCGCACAGCGAGCGGCGCAGACGGATGCCTTGTGCAGCTGTCATTGTGAGGCCTGCTGGGCTCCCCGACCGTCACCGCCCTCCCCATCCCCTGGCAGACGCAAGAGGGCAGATCATGAGTGGGGTGGTCCAGCTCGTGGGACACAGAGAGAGGGTGGGGTGGGGTGGGTTGGCGGCACTGTGCAACTCGTTGGACGGGACCTAATGCTCTCATTCAAACGGAAGCCGAGCGAGGACGGATCCCACAAGGCCGCCTCGTGGCACACGAAGAGGGAACTCTCGGGAGACTCGACCTCGCGCCCCGCAGGCGTGATGACAGACGACTGAAAAGCGGCCGAGAAACATCAAGAGAGGGGGGGGGAAGAAAGAGGCGAAAAAGCAGGGCCTTCGCTTCCAGCAGACAAGTCAAGGGGAGCTGTTAACGCAACATGATCCACTGGGTCTTGCCCTAAAAATACCTCATGGGCAGTAAGAGTGGGAGCTATTTCTATCTGCCTAATTACCTGGTCATCAACAAATTTATTTCTTTTTTTTTTTCTACTTTGGACAACATTTGAGGAGAATTCATCCATGGCAGAGCGTGTTTCTGCACATTTTAATTCCGCTTTCCACGTGAAATAAAAACCCAAGAGAGTGTCTGCAATTCTAAAAATGTAAAGGAACTGTAGTTTGTGTGCAAAGCCTGCTCGTGCGCTCTCATGCCCTCACTGGACTTGTTGGGTTTGAATTACTGTGAGTGAGTTCCCAGTCTGTGCTGTGGACACACCGTGGGAGCCACCCCCCAAAAACTCCGTTCAACCATGAGGAAGGCTCAGGTGCAAATGACCCTGAAAAAGGGGGCAGACGAGGCGGCGGACTCGGCACCCCGCAGCCCCCCGAAGCGGCCCAAAGTGAGCCCGGAATGGGCCGCCCCGGAGCCCCCGGGCCCCGGCCACTCCACCCCGACCCCGCCGGTGTTCGCGCGCAAGATGAGGAACGCCGCGGTGGGAACCGGCTGCGATATCCGCCTGAAGGTGTCGGTGGCGGGAGACCCCCAGCCCTCGCTGTACTGGTACCACAACGACGAGCTCCTGAACATGGAGAACCAGGAGTACGGGGGGCTCTGGATTAGGGACTGCAAGCCCAGCGACGCGGGCCTGTACACCTGCATCGCCAACAATCACGTGGGGGACGCGCGGAGCAGCGCCGTGCTGGCGGTGCTGGACCTCGGTGAAGGTAAAAAAAAAAAAGCTCTTAATATACTTTACAAGTCGGCCATACTGTATGTGTGTGAGAGAGAAAACTCTCGAAGGAAGAGGCCTTCAATGGGTTTGACTACAACACCCACAGTTCCCCTCGATACCCCCCTTCAACGTCAGTAATATGCTTGTCCAAGATAATTTAATTCATGGCGGTAACTTCTAAGGAAATGTCCCAGCATGCCACAGTCACGTAGTAGCAGCTAGAAAACACGAGTGTCTGGCCTCCTGTTTCATTTTGCAGGAACCTGAAGGGAAAATGCTGACTAATATCTCAGCTACTAGCACTGCTACCTGCTACTAGGAAGTACTTACAATCGTTATATATTTGAGTATTAATATGAGTTCTTATGGTGTCTGACATCATCTTTGTACTTTGTACTAATCTTTGGCCATATACAGAGCATTAACTTTGTCCCTGGACTTCTTTATTTGGGGGATTCTAGACATGGTAGACATAAATAACATAATCCTAATGTAAAATGAGGAAACGCAATGCTTATATATACATGGTATAAATACACACAATCAAGTATTCAAGTGTACATTTACACACGTGTATGCGAGTCGGTTGTTTTTAGAGACGCAAAGACAATCTTTTGCTCTAAAACATGCACATATTCCTTGTTTCTAATAGATATTGCTTCTTTTTTCTCCCTCCACAATAAATTTATTCAATGCCACTCCAAATTATTGGAATTATTGGAAAAGACACGTAAAGATGCTGGGTTTAGTTGAGTCAAAAATAACTCCTTTCAATAACTTGATTACCAAATTCTGAACAAATGTAATAATTGCATTCGTTCAGATTTGATATATACCGCAAAATGAGTCGTTCATTTGTCCTGAATGAAGGATATGAAGATGGTTGTTGTAATCACATGATCAACAAAAGCTTCTTCCAGCCGCCTTGAAAAGAGACATAACCAGCTCCAACAACCAGCTCCTCATACATCTGTTTAAGTCGTTGTCATTGTGTGCAGAGGGAAAACTCACTCCTCCAATTAATAGTTTCCTTTTCTTTAAGCACAAGTCAAGCCCAACGGGTCATTCAAGTTGGTGCGAGGAATACTTTTTAGGCAAATGAAGTACAAAAATGAAGAAGAGCGAGCGCTTTCCACGACGACCCCCTACTGGGTTCAAGCAACAGGATGCTTTGTGCCGGCTAAAAAAAAAGTCTGCGTTCTGGGCAACGTGATGACAACGATACCATTTTAGCGCGGGCAGCGAGAAACCACAGCATATAATGTTTCCTTTACTGTATAAATATTGGACGCTTAGACACAGGCCACGTAAAAGATGCACCATCAAAACGCAGGCGACCCCTCCCCCACCCTCGCCCGCCTGTAGTTATGACGCTGATGACAAAATACCTCCATCCCAGTGAGATTCTATGAAAAGTTGAGTTTTTCTTCTGAAATGCTATATTACAGTAGGACTGACTTCATTGTGGTGCGAAACGACAGATTGTAGTGCGGTAACTATACCAGTTTATTTGAGTAAATGTAGTCCAGCGTGGATCTTGGGCTTCACTAAACATAGTTCATGGCAGAATCAATGTGTTGCTTTCAGTTCACACGCTGCACACAGCTCTGTTTCAAGTATAAGTTCAATCATATCCACTCCAAATGATCAGAGACTGCACAGATTGTGTTATCTCTATGAAACACAGCTGCGGGCTCTCAGAAACAGGGGGGTGTAGCTGCACAGTGTTTGTTCGCGGCCTTCGGGGGGCTGCGATCCCGTCGGCTTTCGTCAGAGCCTCAAAACGATATCGAGACGTTTTCCCTTCGACTCTCCATTTTAACCTTCAGTTCGGCTGCTTTTCCGTGTGCGTAAAAGTCTACAGCTGTCCCATCACTCAGCGATGCTTTCCTCTCTCTCTCTCTCTCTTTGAAAATATCTCCCTGTACTGCCCCCCCCCCCCCACCAACTCTCCCTAGTTATTTATACAGAGGAATGTGCCAGGCCTTAGATTTTACTGATGTTGGCCAGCCAACATCTCTCCTGTTACACAGGAAGACATCACTGCTAATTTTAGCTCGGCTCTGTACGACTCCTCCCCCCCTTAACGGATCAGGGAAAGGACCATTTTCCACTTCTACTAATCATGCAGAAGCATAAAGATGGCTGCCATATGTTGTGATGTCATGCACCTGATGTGATATAGACATTTTTTTATTGCGTAATGTCTCTATCGTCTTTAATTCTGCTTTTGATTGTGCAGTCGGTCGGTTAAATATGTAAAACATAAAGCACGAATTGTAAAAAACAACAAAGCTGCGGTCATTTGGCAACTTGTGGCCAGTGAAACAAGTGTCAAACACAACTTTGACACTGGATTTAGAAATATGAGAAAAATAGACAATACAGCAACATTAAAGTTCAGTGAAAATGATCTGAAGCTTCGGTTCCTCCGAATGAACTTTGATCCCTCTACAAGGTATTCCTTAATCCTTCATATGAACGCACTGACAAGTGAAGCTTAAACCTGCATTGGCACATCCTCGGCCACTTGGGGGCGGCAGAAAACACGAGATATTCACAACTTTTCAGTACACTTCAGGCGATACAGAGCGACGTGCGTTCCTGGAGGTGGAAGGAACAAAACGCGAAGCTCAAGGCCGTAAAACCAAGAAGCTAAAAGATGCTACGAGCTGCAGAGAGCTGACGATAACAGTTCAGTAACTGACTCAGTGATTTTATTTGAAAGAACAAACAAACATATATTCTCTGTGTAAAGCTTTCAGAGTAATATACAGTTTGGAGAGAGCTACTGGGAGCTTTAGACGTCCCCTCTGGGCATGACCGTGGCCCTCCCGGTGGGGTTTTGGATAGTTTCCTCATGTTGTCTTCCTCCTGGATCATGAGTGTGGGGGAACAGGTGGAGCTGCCGTTCCACTTTGGAAGTCCCCCCCTCCTCCCACGTCACCGTGTTGCTTTAATAAGTAGATATTAAATATCAACAAATGTTGTTTGATGGGCAAGAAATCCAGAGGGGGGACTGTGGAGTTTGTCAGAGCTTTTTAACGACTTTTGCTTTGCTTAAGTTCAGGAGAAAATAATATAGGAGGAGCGACAGGTCAGGACCTGGCAGCGATCTTTCTAATGGCCATCAGAGGGCGACTCCTCTGGTCGGATTGTATAGAAGTCTATGGGAAAATCCCCCAATTTCTCATTTGATTTATTCCCTCAGTGAACATTGCAAACATGCATTTATGGTCTTAATGCTAGTTTAAATTAGTGTGATTGACAGGTAGCTGCCACGCCTTCTTTCAGCCTTTCACAATGTTTTCTGTTCATGCAAGTTCATTGTAACACTTTCAGTAGCCTAACAAATGTCCTCTTTAGTGACCGGATGTGTTTAGCTCCTCCCCCTCGCGCCACTTCTTGTAGGAATGAATGAGTCATTTTGGGGTTAAAGTAATTGGTTTCTTCTCAGAGATGCACCGTGCATACGATGCAAAACGTTGTCCATTAGCAGGAATTTGAGTTCATTTGAGTGAAAGCGTGTTTGTTTGAACATGATAGTTAAATAATTTGGATAAATCATCGTGATATTAATATTGATCCAAGTATGAGTCTCATCACCGTGCAGCCTGATCTGCAACCGTGATATATTTAGTATGAGTTATTATTGATGCACCTGTTTAGGTATACATACTGCTGTAAACGTAGCGTCTTTTCAGACCCTTGGGTTCATTTCAAAATGTGAATCTCCAGGTGTGAGACTCAATCTCTCGGTGTGGTCACGGTGCTATTTGGTCCTGAGCACAGCGGGCTGCTGCTGTGTCAATTGAAATGTCAATTCTGAGCGTGGCCATTTCTGTGCACTGAGGTGATGTCAATGAAATGTGCGAGCTGTACATCTCATTCAGCGGGAAAAGTGTGTGCCGAGTCCTTATCACAGCAAGTGCATCAAATATCAGCAGCAGCTGCTTGTGGCATGTACAGCCCGATCTTTTATGCTCGTAGCTGTGTGTGCAGCCATTAAATCCATCTTTTTTTTTTTTAGAGGGTTAAGCCGGTAAATGGGATTTGCTCTGTGTATTCAGCGTCGTCGGCAGCTTGGCAACACATTGTGCTGCTTTTGAGAGCGACCGGCGTTCCAGCGATGAAGAGGAGCGAGGCGTGTGTGTGTGAGGCGTGTGTGTGTGTGTGTGTGTGTGTGTGTGTGTGTGTGGGGGGGGGGGGGGGGGGGTCGTCCCTGTGCAGCGATTCTCCCCTCTCTCTCCTCCGTCGACTGGAGGACGAGACACGGACACATGGGGAGGAAGGGAAAGATGAAAAATGTCAACCAATGCTGTAGGACGCTGATCTCGAGAGGGCTGGATCACTCCCACTGGTTTCTCTGCCTATCGGTGTGCGCTGCCTGCGGGGTGGAACACAGCGGGGGAAGATGCTTACACTGTTGCTGGCTATTGTGTGGACAAGGGGGCTGGGGGGGCT
Organism: Clinocottus analis; assembly: GCF_023055335.1. Taxonomy (NCBI): domain Eukaryota; kingdom Metazoa; phylum Chordata; class Actinopteri; order Perciformes; family Cottidae; genus Clinocottus; species Clinocottus analis. The sequence goes on from NW_027175843.1 coordinate 2,407,009, forward strand.
CCCTCAAGAGTGGATGATATGCATTCAACAGACATGTCCACCTGCGGATGGAGATCAATGCTTTTTCCAGAAACGAATCCTCTCAGAAGAAGTGCTGACTCCGTGAGGTTGCAACTTGTTATGTAACGCACCAAAGTGCCTTCTTTTTTCTTTCTTCTCTTTGCGTTTGATTGAGATGCTTCTAACCTGCACGTCAGCAGACTTGCGCCGCATAAGTTGGGTCTTTTTACGCCAAAGTAGTCGGCTGTTAATGGCTGATGTCTCTCCCAGAAAATGTCCTGATCGAGGCGTGTAGTAATGGCTCGGAACCCCCGGCGTAATTCGGGGAATACCCTGCTGCCGAGCGTCAGCCGAGGCAAGAAATACCTGTCGCGGGCAAACCGACAGTGGCCGTAAAGAAAATCCACACCAAAGAAAAATATCAGGCAAGTGCTATTTCATGTTATCTGTGGTTTATGTATTAGACACTTATTCACCCATTGGCTGGGTGTAGAACGTCAAAAAAAAGCAAAATATTTAAGGTTTGATCAACATCACGGCTCATCGACTGGCAGCACGGTGTTTTCTCAACTGGCCGTGTCCGATGCAACGATAATAACTGAAGGAGATGAAGCGACTCTGTGCATCCTTAATTAAAAAAGGGAGACGGGCTTCCACCATTGTTATTGTGTGATATAATAGAAACCAGCACGAGAACTCTTGGTTAGAAATCACCACGCTCAAGACACCGCCGGAGCTTTGAACTAACTTCAAAGAATCAAGTTTCACTAAAATGCTGATGTAATTATGACTAATGTGGCTCATATCTTCTAACCCCACTGTTGATGATTAAAAGATAAAACTCTGTTTGTCACCAGTCTTTAACAGATAATACTCGATTATTGAGGATATAACTTGAGCCGTGTGGGGTTGCAGTGAGCCGCGCTAATCTGAGATTATTGCGTGATGTATTTACAGTAATACCCCCAATGCAATCACACACTGCCATCATAGCAGTTTTCTAGCCAATTGCTAATTCAGCTGATGTGTGATAACCTCCTCTTCTACTCACTACTCAAGACCAGTGCGATGGTGCATTTCAGGAATCCAAACCTTTCTTTTAGAGTAGTTTAAAGTTGTTTTCTCTACGATTTAATAAAACCTCTTTGATTGCAGTTGCATCCACCTTGCAAAAAAACAACAAAGAATTGTGTTCATCTTCGAGACCTGACATGTTGAGTCGAGCCGCAAGGAAGAGCTCCGGGCGTGGAACGTGGAATTACAACTTCAGGGTCTATCGTGGCCCAAAAATGCATGTTCCCATTGACTTCAAAGTCCGAACATCAAATCCTTTTGTCCTAAAAGTTGGCTGCATGAAGGGTGTAGCGGCTGGCGCTGACGTAGCAGCTCATGTGATGTGAGCGTTGATGGTTGTCTGTATCAACGCTGATCTATCTCTATCTTCGATGGCTGAGCGTTGAAAGAAAATGGATAGATAGGAAGTTGGAAAATGAATATAATGACTTGCCTCTTGATGTTGCAGCAAGATAAATACTTCAACATGAACTTTTCTGATCACAGAAATGGTTTATGGTATGTGCGTTTGTGTAATTGTTTTGGTTTTGCTTGTAAGTCTTTTGTGGAGGCAGTTGTTCATTTTGTAAATACGTGTAAATATATCTCATAAACCGTGTGGACAACAGACAATTATGACATGCTCACATGGAAAACATCTGCATCTGTAACTGCTTTATTGCAGTTGATGCTATTCTGTGTAAAATATTGTACTGAAAATGTTCGACAGAGTTTTATTTTGAAATTTGCAATGCAGTCATATGATTTAGATCATATATATAGAACATCGTGAGCTTGCCACACACACACACACGCACACACACACACACACACACACACACACACACACACACACACACACACACAACATGTCAGGTTTTGGTCTTTCTACTGAAATCGTCAGAACATTGGCAGTATTTCGGGTTCAACACGGCCGACAGAATCCTTTTGTGTTCTCTTACTGCAAGGGAACAGATAGCCTCTGTTTTTTTTTATTATTTTAATTCCACCTACTGTGAAGCAAACACCCCATGAGAGCCGCTGGGATGCCAATGACTCAATAGCGCTTTCTATTTTGAGTTCTACCAATGACTGTTTTCTCTCAGCCTAAGGAATATCTCCATATCTTTCAGATGGTACAGCTGGAACAAAGTGAAAATGAAACAAAAAATGAAATGGAAATAATAAAGTTTTCAACTGGAATACTGAAACATCTCAATTTATTTGTGCCTTAAATGTATGTACGTGTAGATACCGGTGATGAAATGATGAACCATGAAGTCTCAGAGACGGTTAAGCTGCAGCAGATTTAGTGCATTTAGCTCGGTTGCGCTAATGAGACCCGAGAGATGCAACGTTTCAAGTTAAATGACATAATCATTATCAAATAGAGATGAGGGCTAATGCGATGGAAAACTAAGCTTAGCGCTGAAGGAGGTTCATTTAATCTTTGATATGCCGATTTTTACATACATATTATGATTTTTTTAATTGACACATAAAAAGTCCCCTTCAACAAGTATTTGTCACTGGATGGTTCAATTGCCTTTCACTAAACACTATTAAAGCTGAAGTGAGTAAGATAATGTAGTCTATTGGTTCTTATAGTAACAATGTGCCCTCTCCTCCTTATGGAAACACAGTTTTCCACTCAGGGTAAAAGATTGTCTAACATTTAATTTAGTAAAGCAATGTATACTATAAGGGATTCTCATCGCACTTTAATTCAAAGTAACTGTTTAACTCAACCAATCGTGTTCTTTAAACATTGCTCCCGAAAATATTTTATTTACTCCCAAAAATATTTTGACATCTAACATTATATTTATATTTTCAGACTCGGAAACAACAGATGATGAAGGTGACCAATTTAAGACCAAAGAAGACGATGGGGATGTTGAGGACCAGGCGGTGCATTCAGGTATCCACCGTGTTTCTTTTAGCAGCTCAACATTGGCATTCATTTGTATGTCTACTTGATGAATATGAGTTTAACATTCGCTCTCCTTTTAAACCTGTGTTTTTTTAAAACAATCGCTCTTTAGCTGCTAATTGCTCCATGCAGTCGCTGGGTTTGTTTGTCTCGGTTTGGTGCTGGGTAGGTCACGAACAGTCGGTAAAAACGGCTGCCTGCTTTGGCTGAAAACGAGGCTGGCGAGAGTCGCGTTGGCATGCCTGAATAACCACAACCATGACCAGCTTTACATTTGCCTTGTTTCACAATCAATGCAGAAACCTGATGGCTTACCTGTACAATATGTCATATCTCCTCTTTACTTGAGATGCAGTGATGGACAAATGTGCAGAAGATGACAGTAGAACACATGGACATGAGGATCACTCTAACACAACCAGGCAAGGAAGAAACAACCCCATGCATATAACCCCAGCAGTTTATACATTAAAAAAAACACACTTCAGTGTAATGATTGTATTATTGGACTGGAATTCCATACTAAGACAGATTGTGAATTAGTAACAAACTACCGATTCCAACAGATTTTGCTTCAAATCCTTTATTTCAGGAGCCCGTCAGAGAACTTTTCAAGAGAATCTCCGCCAGAAGCCCTCCCGCCGCCGTCCCCGAGACTCGCCAAACGCCCCTCCGCCTCTCCGATGCCAAGTCGCTCTGGTTCGACGACGCCGCTCAGCTTCCGTAAAAAAATTGTTGCGCCAACTGATTACCAGGACACCGTGCCGGGGGAGTTTGAAGAAAAGGTTAGGCAGCCGAAATCCGTCACCCAAGGTAGCACCCAGGACTCCCGACCGCAGACCCCTCTGAGCGAGTACTCCCGGAAAGATTTCACCCTCAGGCCATCCCCGAAGCTTACCAGGGTGAGCTCAAAGGTCTTCGAGAAGGTCCGTGGATTAGAGGAGCGGAGACGAAGCCTCGATATTCCAGAAGGTTCCATCTCGGGAGGATCCTGGGCGGGGTTCAATCGTGCTGGATCCGTGGATTCAGATGACGGAGGAAGCCGGCTGGGCATCTCTCGAGAGAGTTCAAGGGAAGACCTCAGGGAGGCTTTGACAGAGGATGCCGCCGAACGAAGGTCTATGTTCAGACATAGAGCCGCTTCGCTGGAGGACAAACCTCGCTACTCCCAAAAAGTTCAAGACATCGAGAACAAGTTCACCGAGGAGCTCCAGCGCATCAAAAGGCTCGTCGGGAAACCACACATGAAGAAGTCGTTTTCAACCGAACAGCTCACTCTCAAGGGCAAGCAGCGCCAGCCTTTCAGGAAGATTGAACCTATTCCTCCACAAGTCCTCGAAAAGCTCCAAGAACGGGAACGCGCCCAGTGGGCAAAGGAGCAGAAGGAAAAGGAACTCAATCAGCAACCAATGCAGCAACAACAGCCAGCACGACAAGAGCAGTACATGTCGCAACCCCAAAAGACAGCAAGCGCCGGTTCAACAAGTGTAACAGTCAGTCGATTTGGAGAAGTTGCAGGCACCCCGGAGTCCATGCAGTTGTCCGACTTACCGGGACAACGATCGGTGAGAGAGTTAAGCAGGGCCAGTCCGGTAACGGAAATCATTCAGAGATCATCCTCACCGGCGTTGTACCATCAACAACGGGAAGACTCGCCGAGCAGAAATGTCGCCGAGCTGACGTTACGCAAGGTGGAACGAAGGCCACCAAGTCCGCTCGTGCAAAGGGTATCTCGGCTGCAGGAGTCGCCGCACGGTCAGGAATCTCTCCTGCAGACGTCGCAAAAGGATGAGACTTCGGGGAGGAAGACGCCAATCGAAGTAGCATTGAGAAAAATCGAAAGCAGACCCGAGAGTCCGCTGGTACAAAAAAGGTCGGTCATTGCGCCAGATCTTCCTCCTCAGCCACCCTCAAAACCCCAGAGGATGTCGCCAGTCACCCCGACCGAGGAGAGGACGGAAGGGGATCCGTTTAAACCGGCCTCCAAGATACGAATCCCCACCATCGTTGTCGAGGATGAAAAGACGGACGGGGGCGTCCACGTGAAGACGAGCGAGCCTCAGCCGATGACGGGCAGCGCCAAAGAGGGACGACAGCCGAAGACCAAAGGAAAGAACCGACGCCCTCGACCCATGTCTCCGGAGTTAGGTTAGATTTATTGCGCTATTTAGCTTTCCGTAGTCGTGTGAACTTCCAGTCTGCTTGCTTTTCATGTTTAATCAACCTATTACTCATTCCCTACTGCTTGAGGGGATTTTTTTCCTCTAATTGGATCACAGGGGGGGCAGAAATGACTTCAGGCTTGTCTTTTTGTCAAACCGTGCAGATTCGTCAGATGATTCTTATGTTTCTGCCGGAGAAGACCCGATGGAGGCCCCCGTATTCGAGCTTCCCCTGCAGGACACCGTAGCAGCTGCTGGCGCAGATGTGCTACTGAAATGCATCATTGCCGGCACCCCAATTCCTGAAGGTACCAAAAGAAACATCACAGGGGTTATTTTTGAATCGTGCATTTGCGCAATCAAAAAGAACGTTGTGTGTCTTTTCTGTCTTCTCTGTCGTAGTTACCTGGATGAGGGACAACACAAAGATCACCGGCAATGCAAACTGCGCAGTCAAAGTGGAGGGGGAACGGCACACCCTGCTCATCAAATCAGCGAGAATAAGTGACGGTGGGAAATACTGCGTGACCGCTGTTAACCAGGAGGGCAGGGCGTCCAGCAGTGCCAGCCTCACACTGAAACCAGGTAGGTTGGACTTTTGGGGGGGATGTCATATTATAGTTAAGTGAGTATTTGCAGTATTTTGTTACTCATCAACATTGACATAGACAGTATGTCTGTCCATTTAACAGGAAGTTAAATTACGTTGTTATCTTACACGGAGAAATTGTGAATACAGCACAATTTAATCTGTGATATTGGCAATTAAAAATTAAGTTTGGATCTCCTTCCTGACCTAAAACCCTCGGTTGGCAGATGAGGTTTCAATGGCTCTCGACTGGAGATGAATCTCTCATCCATAGTGTAGTAATTGTCCCAAAAATATCTTATTAAAAACTGGATGTGAGGTTTAAACATATATCGAGCAACGCTTTAACAAATGAGGATGGAAGCTTTGTGAAATACTTGTTTTTCTTAATCTCCATAATAAAACATCAATGAACTTTACATGTATTTCTACTTGATTTACATCATAATAGGATGTCAATTCGCCTTCATTTGAACAGCTCAAGCAGGATATTTATTCATCAGTGCGTCATTAAAAATGGATGAGGACACTTCTTTCCCATAGATGAATTTAAAAACACAATACATATTAAAAAATAGACCGTTGCAACTAACAATAATGTAGTAGTTGCATAATCTCTTATTATTCTCCACCTTTTTAAAAAAAAAAAAACGTTGTCTCTTCCCGAACAGGGCATTGTGTTGCAGCTGATTTCTCTCCTGCTCTCTGTTCATTATCTCGCTGAGATGCCGGCGCCATATATTCCAGCTGAACAACCTCACTTATAGTTACCATAGTAACTCAGAGGCGAAACTGAACCTATAAATTGCCCACCGCGGCTCGCCGGCTCCACCCACTGTGAATCCACTATTGTTTGGATTTGACATCTCAGACTCTTAATTATGTTTTTTTGAACTCCTCCAACTCCTCGTGTTCTTTTTTTTTATGAGCTGAATTTGTTTGCGAGGGCCGGGGGGCCGGGGGAGGAGGGTATTGAACCCCCGGGGCTCGCCGGGTGACACTCGTTGCCTTTTGACAGAGTCTGTGCAGGAGCCCAAAGGGAACCTGGGTGTGCCGAGGGACGTCAGCAGCCCCATCACGTCCGATGAGGAGTACCTCAGCCCCCTGGAGGAGAGCATGGATTTCGGAGGGCCGGAGCTCAGGCGCACTATCGACACGCGCTTCAGGAAACCCCCGTCCTTCCTGGTGAGGCTGCGCAGAGCTCCGTCTCCCTGACTCTCCCTGTCGGAGAATTACTCAGTGGCACACGCACAACTGCATTCTCTGACGCCATCGAAGCTAACCGTTCTGCGTGAACGTGTCGTCCCCCTGTGTGTGTGTGTGTGTGTGTGTGTGTGTTTGTTGTCCCACCAACACTGTGTCTGTGGAACAAAACGTGCAGGTGAAATTCTAACACTAAACACTACACTACACTAAATGCATATACATATTTCATTTGTCTATGTATATGTTTATATCTTTATATATATGTATGTGGACCATAGCTATATATATATTTTATTTGTTTATTTATATATATATATTCTATTTTTTATTTTGTATATATCTGCCATCACTGCTCTTCTTTTATTTTCCTTTATTACTTATCTTGTGTGTTTAGTTTATTCCATTGATGTTGACGTCTGTAAATGTGGGACGCTACTTTGACAAAAACTTTCCCTTGGGGATTAATAAAGTACATATCTATCTATCTATCTATCGATCTATCGATCTATCGATCTATCTATCTTGCGTTGCATTTCACGCAGGTGACGATGAGCGATCAAGCCGTCATTGAAGGACAGGAAGTCACCATGTCTGTCCGAATAAGTGGACAACCCAAACCCATGCTCTATTGGTAGGTCTCTACACACACTCACACACATGCACACACCACCACCGCTTCATCAAACCACTTAAACTCATCGAGTGCATGGCGAAACGGATAAAAGACTTTTATCTGTACCGCAAAACCGCAGGCGCGCTCGTGTAACTGCAGGGTGTGTTCCAGAGCACGCCGCGTTATCGCGTCTTGTTCAAGGAAGTGGAAGATGAACGTTTACCGCTTCGCGATCTCCAGGCAGACGGAAGGAGTCTGAAACGGGAAAAAGGAGGAGAATTGCACGCTTCCAACCGTTCAGCATTGAGCGGCTCGGGGGGCGAAGACACTTAACGACTAATGAGCTCTCTGGAATTCACATGCGATGCAAAGTGAAGAGCTGCATCTGATTGCCGGTTCTCAAAGGGTTGAGTCCTGTTTGTACAACACTTACTTTCACGTTCTCCACTGGAACTTCTCTCTGTGAACCCGTTAGAAACTAGGGACGCAGTTTTGTCTCCAGACCTCCTTTCCCCTGTGTTCGAGTCGTTGTAGGAACCCCAAATTAATTCCAACACTTGTGTTTATTGTATGTATTTGTTCAGCAAAGTCTTGGGACAAAGATGTATATCTGCAAAAAAAAAACACTTTTAAAAAGATCATAACTATGAACATCCAGCATGATGTGAGCCAGATTCCCCAAAAATGCCTTCTGGAGCATCAATAAGACAACTTTTTGGAAAGATTAGGACCTAAAGAATCAGTATCTGCAACAAAATTCACAATAAAACAAAGCATCGGCCTGTTAGAAAGGAGTTTCAGTCAAAATGTGTCGTTCGGTTCAGAAATGGAAAAATTCTGAATGGGGCATGCTGGGACTTAAAATGGGCGCAGGAGGATTTTCGCACACGGTTTCTAAAAGGTTAACGTCCTTCATTTTTGACTGTTGGGGGATTTTGAGTTAATCCCACATGCCCCCGCCCTGCTGCTAGAAATACTCACTCGTGCACCGTCTTTGATGTTGAATTAAAAATAACATTTTTCACACTTCTCACATGCTGCTTTATCAGGAACAACTTTTCTATGACCACGTTATGGTCATCAACGCTCCGTAGTATGATAGACTAGCAGTTTAAAAGATATGTGCGTCTTAAGATTACAGCTTCTTCATTACAAAACTCAAACTACAATAATAATTTAAAGTGGGCGTTTCCTTCAGCCGTCTAAATATGTTTTATGTTTTTTTCTCTCCCCAAACTAAGGAATACACTGACTCCGGATACATATCCACCTCATACAACCCTAACTATCCCTTTAATATACAGTAGGCGACAAGAATAGAAGCTGAATCACGCCGGCAGGTCCTGTCACTCCAGTTAGTCATGACTGGAGAGACAATAGCAGCAAAGAATGTGTCAAACATAATATTGGTCGTCCTGTACCACGCCGCCCCCTTCATAGCGGCCAGATGAGCGCTTGTGGTGTGTGCTTGGTCATCCCTTCAGCAGGCATGACTCATCTCTTGCTTTAAAAACAGTCGTTCCCCTCATCTCTCTTCCTTTGCAGGCTGAGGGACAGAGTCACGGTGAAAACCGGCCCGCGTCACACCGTCCGCGAGGCGCAAGACGGCGCTTTCGAAATGACCGTCAAGTCGGCGGCGCGGTCCGACTCGGGGGTTTACACCTGTAAGATCATTAATGAGTATGGGACAAAGCAGTGTGAAGGAAAGTTGGAGGTAAAAGGTACGCTTCTTTTAAAATGCACAAGTGTACGTTAGTTTATTAGGGAATATACATTGGTGGCATCGCCCAAAGGGAATAAAAAAACATTGATTTTTGACCAGCAAGTGGTCCAACTGCTCAAGCGCTGCTTAACAGCGCTCTTCACAAAATGTCCTTCATCCCCCTACGCAGCGGCGCCGGTTGAGCCGGGCCTGGCTGTCATCCGGCCGGTCAGGGACATCACGGCCAAGGCCGGGGAGACGGTTTTGTTCGAGTGTCACGTCATCGGGCCGAAGGACACCGACGTGGACTGGCTCGCGAACGGGAAGCTGATCCAGCCGGCGTTGCTCAACTGCAAAATGCACTTTGACGGGAGGAAGTGCCGACTGCTGCTCAACTCGGTGCACGAGGACGACAGCGGGACGTACGTGTGCAAGCTCACCACGGCGAAGGGTACGTCTCAAGAGGAAGTGTCGCGACACGTGCAAACTCACATTGAAATGAATTCATCTATTGTTCCCGTTCTGCGAGTCTGAATCCTGTTTTTTTTGTTGTGCTCTTCAGAGGAAGTGACTTCATGCGGCAAACTCAAAGTCATCCCGTCAATTGAGCCTCTCTTCACTCGCAAGCTGGACGTTCTGGAGGTGATCGAGGGGCGCAACGCTCGGTTTGACTGCAAAGTCAGTGGGACGCCGTCTCCCAAGGTCATCTGGAGCCACTTTGGTAGGATTGTACTCAACCCGTTGAAAATCTGCACAAAAACATCACTTTTAAAAGATATTTTGATCATAACTATGAACATCCAGCATGATATGAGCCAGATTCCCCCAAAAAATGCCTCCTGGAGCAGTCAATAAGACACCTTTTCGGAAAGATTAGGACCTAAAGAATCAAAATCTGCAACAAAAATCACAATAAAACAATGTCTTGGCCTGTTAGGAAGGAGTTTCAGCCATAAAACTGTGTCGTTCGGTTTAAAAATGGAAAAAAATTACATATTTTATGCCAAAAGATTGTCTGAATGGGGCATGCTGGGACTTAAAATGGGAGCGGGAGGATTTGTTCTTGCACACAAGCGCATCACAGGGACATCTTTAAAGTGGTGATCCTCATGAGTTCAGTCCAGGTCGACTTGGCCCTATTTTCCTGATGGAAACAGCAAATGTTCAGACAATAATTGGCCTTTTTTCTAATGTGAAGCTGCAGCGGCAGTTTTGCGTAAGCAGTGAGTTAATACAGCGTTTCTTACGGGAATGTTGCCACAGTTCATAACACTGCAAACATTATGAATATTTCAATAGTTTCATCAGTGAATTGTCTGTTAAGTCACAATGGATTACCATTCTGTTACCCGGCCACTGATAGAAAATCTGAGATTAACATTTTCACATCCGACATTCTCATCACAGACTTTTTCTTTCCTCTTGTTATTTTCTAACTTTACTTTCTAACAAAAGACATATGTGCATGTTTTCTCTTTCCTTTAGACCATCCACTGATTGAAAGTGAGGACATTCGTGTTCTCCGAGAGGGCGGCCGCCACTCTCTTTTCATTTCTCACGTGACCAATGAGGACGAGGGATTTTACACCGTCACGGCCTGCAACGGTCACGGCGAGGCGGAGAGCTCCGCCGAGCTTTACATACAAGAACCCCGGCCGGCCATCTCCTCGCAGATGTAAGAGCTCGTTACTCTTCGGGGCGTCGCCCCGGAGCGGTCGTGTGTCTCACTATTCTGGTTAATAAAACGTTTGTTCTCTCTCTTTAGGGCCAAACTGGAGAAGATGCCGTCGATCCCGGAGGAGCCGGAGGTTCCAGAGAACGAGGTGGAGCGCTTCACCATGCCCGACTTCATCAAGCCCCTTTACGACCTGGACGTGATCGAGGGCAAGGAGGCCGTGCTCAAATGCAAAGTGGCGGGTTTGCCCTACCCCACCATCGTCTGGTTCCACAACGGCAAGAGGATCGAGAGCACCGAGGACAGGAAGATGACACAGTGTAAGCGGGAATAACAAGCGAGGCGACACTGAGTTTATTTCAGATTCCTGTTATTTGGCTTTTTTTATTGAAAGTTAGAGTAAAAATGATCATGTTAATCACAGTAGAAATGAAGAATCTCTTTTTTTGTGAGGCGAATTTAGACTTCCACCTTGCTTTCAGACATTTTCAAGCAATTTTAAGCCATTCATCCATCAGGCCAACGGTCTAATTTTGTGCGTTTTAATTTGACATAAAATCAGTCTTCCTCCTGTCCTTTCATCTCCGCTTCCTCCTCCAGTTCGTGACGTCCACAGCCTGGTCGTCCGCTCCGTGTGCCACGCCCACGCCGGCGTCTACAAGAGCGTCATCTCCAACAAAGTGGGCAAGGCCACCTGCTACGCTCACCTCTATGTTACAGGTGATTTTCATTGTATTGTTTGGTATGCATCTAAAAGAAAAACACACACACAGAGAATGGGATTCAAATAAGAAACCGCAGAACATTTATGGAGCTCTAAATTCCATCATCATTGTTTTCAGATATCCTCCCAGACCCTCCGGATGGGACTCCCGTGATTGAATCCATCACCGGTAAAACCATCACCTTGAGCTGGAAGAAGCCAAGAAGGCTGGACCCTTCCATCGGTACGAAAGATTGATATTCAGATTCAAATAAAGACACCACATTCATTAAAAAAAGGACAAAATATAGACATTATTCAAAAAAGGGTTTCATTTTAAACTTCCTCGAAAGCGCAGCCAACAAATAGTTGTGTTTTTGACAACATCGTGGTTTAGCATTTAGCATTTAGCATCAGGGTTCTTACGGTCATGGAAAACCTGGATAAGTTATGGAATTTTAAAATCTAACTTTACATTTTTTTTAATTTTTAAAAATTTAAAAAGATCCCGAAAGTTTTGGAAAAGTCACGGAAAGTTGTTATATTCATGTGTTTATGTCGTTCATTCACGCTGAGTTTGAAATATTTAATATGTTTTTAAAAGAAAGTCGCTCAGAATATGAACAGGCATACATACAGGCATCTATATAAATGTTTATTCTTTTAATCAAACGTTCATCTCTCATTCATTTGTCATTTAATGTCTACTGTATGCTTTGGAATTCTCATTGGTAGTTTAAATACTACTTTTTCTCACTTTTTCATGTCTACACTGAGATTTCACAACATGTTTGGTGATGGGAATTTGGTTAAAAGTCATAGAAATCCATTAATCCATTAATGTGTATGAACCCTGCAGCATGAAACCCTTTTCTTCTGCTCAGATCCCAGCTCCCTGATGTACGCCATCCAACAACAAGCCCTGGGCTCCATCCAGTGGACCATCATAGCTTCTGGCCTGAAGGAGACCACCTACACCATCACCACCCTCTCCAAAGGCGTGCGCTACGCCTTCAGGATCCTCACCATCACCTCCAAAGCCTTCAGCAAGCCCTCGTCTACCACCGACCCGGTGCAGCTCCTGGACCGAGGTGCCTCCAGGTTTTTCAGAGCATCCATCCCTCCATCAGTGTGCATGGTTGAACCCTTTATTAAATAGTATCTGTGTGTGCGTTTACTTTTAGGTCCCTACCTTCAGGAGGCTCCAGTGATTGTTGACAAGCCAGATATTGTACATGTGATGGAAAACCAGTCTGTCACCATCACTGTCACCCTCAATCACGTCAACGCTGCAGTCCTCTGGAAGAGGTATCTGTGTCACGTATCTGTTAACATCTTCTATTTTTACATGAAAGCACTTTCCTGGGGTATCTTCTCCAGAATATATACCATATATATATATATACATACACACACATTTGTCTTGATTTCACATTTTATTTTAATCTCATTGAACAAAGATGTAAACGTCTCCGGCTGGTATTCTCAACACCGCGCTTGTATTTTGAGTTTTCAATGTAGCATGCATGTTGTTGGCACACGATGAGTTAAGTCAAGCGGTATCTGATGGAGAAGGATGCCACCTCGTGGACCCTGTGTATCACAGGACAGTCAGGGTGTAAGACATGCAGAGAAAAGTGACAAAAGTCTGCTCTTGTGACACACATTGCCCCTCTGTTCAGAACACATTTGACATACAAACCCTTCTTCTCCACAGGAGGGGCGCGGTCCTCTCCAGCAAGCCGGGCCTGTACGAGATGACCATGCCGGACGACGACCAGCAGACGCTAAAGCTGCTCAAAGTCAAGAGCGCCGACGTCGGAGAGATGGTTTTCACGGCGTCCAATGAGTACGGCAGCGACAGCTGCACTTTCGACGTGGAGATGGCAGGTAGATTGGATCGATCCGTCCGTCCGTCCGCTCGGCCGTCCAGAGCTAATGTCGCTAAAGGTTGTGTACCTCTTCGCCTCTCTGTCCACAGCTCCACCGACGTTTGAAACCATCATGGAGGACTTGGACGTGTGCGCAGGGGAGACGCCTTGCTTTGCCGTGGTTGTGGAGGGCAAACCCATTCCCGACATCCTCTGGTTCAAGGTACCGAACTATAGAGTCGGGTACATATTCAAAAATAGTCATCTCAGAAGTACGAATGCCCAAACTTGCAGTGTTTTCGCTTTCAGAACGACGTCCTGCTGTCGGAGAGCAGTCATTACACATTTGTGTACGACGATAATGAATGTTCACTGGTGGTCCTGAACGCCCGTCCAGAAGACTCCGGGGTCTACACCTGCACGGCCAGGAACTTGGCAGGATCTGTGTCCTGTAAAGCTGAACTCACTATTCATGAAGGTGAGAGGTCAAGCCACGGGAGCGATAAGGAAAAGTCCTGCCAGTCCCTTTTGGCTGCATGGCTGACGAGCTAAGTGAAGGAACTTTTAATGATTTGGAGCCCACTATGTCCAATTAACACGTGCACATTATTGCAGCCAAACGCAAAGAAGATCCAATGGATGACGAGGAGACTATTCGAAGAAAGATGCGCAGACTGACTGACAGCTATGACATTCACAAGGAAATTGGAAGGTTAAACCCACATTTCCCATCCTTTGATGCAATATTCTGCTACAAGACAACCGCTGTCTGCGTGGGGACATTAAGTAGAGTTAAATAAGATCTTTCTTCTGCAGAGGTGCATTCTCCTATGTGAAACGCGTGACCCAGAAGGCCGGCAAAATGGAGTATGCCGCAAAGTTCATCTCCACTCGTATGAAGAAGAAGGAGCTGGCCCGGAGAGAGATGAACCTGCTCTCCAAGCTGGACCACGAGAGAATCCTCTTCTTCCAGGATGCCTTCGAGAAAAAGAACGCCGTCGTCCTCGTCACTGAAATGTATCCTCACGAGAGCTTTTTTATGGAAATGTGTTTCTTGTCAAAGGTTAAGTAACGGCGTATACATGCGTACACACACAGGAAGAATAGCCTTAACTCACCTTTAAAGATGCCACGAGGAGCTGCTTGACAGATTTACAAAGAAATCTACAGTCATGGAGTCTGACGTAAGTCCAGTGTTTGATGCCTGACATCCATTTCACTGCAATAATCAAATGTATGTACTTTAATACTGGTATGTTTGTGTTTTGGAACCACCAGGTACGCTCATGTATAAGACAACTGCTTGAGGGCGTGGACTACCTCCATCATCAAAACATTATCCACCTTGACATTAAGGTAGATACCAGTGGATCTTCACCCTCCCACTCTTTCATTGTCTTCCTTTGGAAATATAATATATATATATATATATACACACACACATTACAGAACATGATCAAACTTTTATTTTATTTCTTTTAATTCTCTTCCCAGCCTGATAACATCCTCATGGCGGACTCACACGGTGATCAGATACGAATCTGTGACTTCGGCAACGCGGTGCAGATCACGCCCGATGAGGCTCAATACTGCAAATATGGCACACCTGAATTTGTGGCACCGGAAATTGTCAGCCAGACGCCCGTCTCAAAAGCAACCGACATCTGGTGGAGTATCTCTTGGATGTACAGTTCATCTCCTCTTCATGCAACAACCTTTTTTTTCTAACTCTCTTCTTTCTTCTCCTAGGTCAATTGGAGTCATTGCATATCTGTGGTGGGTAAAACATTATTAAATGTGCTGAATATCATATATGTGTTTTCTGGTTCATGGGCCGGTCATTAAAATGTCCTCGCTTGTGTCTCCCATCAGTCTGACAGGAGTTTCTCCTTTTGCCGGAGAGAACGACCGCAGCTCCGTGCTGAACATCAGGAACTACAACGTGGCCTTCGAGGAGAGCATGTTCGCTGACCTGTGTCGAGAGGCTAAAGGGTTCATCATAAAGCTCCTGGTGGCAGACAGGCTGTGAGTCACACCGCTGCTTCTCTTCATCGAGGTTCATGTCGAAGGATTTGGTGAAATCCGTCTACGCGTTTAACGAGTCATTCAGGAAATAAATGAGGACATATTTTCAGTCAATCCTAACGTCCTTGTGAAAAAAACATAAATATGAGACATTCAATATCAGCTGCATTCAATATTCTTAAGTTTTATTTAATATTTCTTGATTTTCATGTTATTTTTCATGTATTTTCTCTGACATTTAATAGATATTTGAATATACGTTTCAGTATAATTACTTTATTTTTGCTAGAAGATGTCACAGCTTTCATTACAACATTTTCCTCGCTGGCATTTTGTAACGGCATAGAGAAATTGTTTATTATCAAGGAAATAAAATAACTAAATTGTTTTTGATAATGATTTTGTTTCAGTATTAGATGATGATGAGAATATTTTAGACTTCTCAGACAAACAAAATGGATATTCCATTATTCTCTTGACCCTGTCTGTAACTCTAATGTGTTATTCCTCTGGTGCTTCTTATTCAAGGTTGTTAAGCACAGTTTATTAAGCTTGATAAGGCAACAGATGTAAACAAATATGTCATCTTCTTTTCTTTAGGAGACCTGATACTCAAGGATGTCTGCGTCACCCCTGGTTCAAGGTACGTCCGGGCCTGTGGTACTTCACACTACAGTGTTAATTATCCACGATGATGATACTAAACAAGGTTTCATCACTCATTCCTTTCATTACCTTCAACATCTATTCTCTATACAGACTCTTAGCAAAGGGAAGGCCATCAGCACAGAGTCCCTGAGGAAATTTGTGTCTCGCAGAAAATGGCAGGTGAGGGGTTTTCTTTCCTGTTCTGTTCTATTTAGCACTAAACCCAGAATGCCGTGATTCATTAAATGGTCACAAATGTATTTATTTTTTATTTTTACAGCGCTCACTAATCAGCTATAAATCGAAAATGGTCATGAGGTCCATACCCGAGTTGCTCAATGACTCCTCCAGCCATATCTCCATCGCCGTTCCCAGACACCTTAAAGAAGGTTCACCTTTGCCATCGTCATCTTCAGATTCGGACGAAGACATCGATGAACTGCCATTCATTCCGATGCCGCTTAACATGGAATTTTCTGGATCAAGGATGTCACTTAATGACATCCAGACCAACGAGCAGGAAACGGGAAAGCCGGATGCAACAACTAAATGGACCGTGTCTCCCGCTCAAGCCCAGGATGCGATGGAGCGCGACCCCCAAGAAACAGATAAAGAAGGGGTCGACGTAACGGCTAAAGGCCGCACGCGGAAAAGGTCGTCGCAGGACAAAGACGGCGGTTCCTCGGATGAAGAACCGCCGGCTGACTTGCCGCAAAAGTCTCAGCTGACGAGAAAACCCCTGCGAAGGGGTTCGAGCATGGAGTCGGACAAATCAGAGGGCGGACGACGGCGAGGAGAGCTGAGGCGCGGCGGCTCCGCCGACAGCGCATTGCTGCTCCGGATTACACCGGAGGAAGGAGCCGGAGAAGGGAATCAAGAGGACGGGAAGAGGGTTCTCAAGAAAGCCGTCTCGATGGAACTGCCAAGAAGGAGCACCAGCCCGGGGACGGCCAAGATGAGTCAAGAAGACTACGCTCTTAAACTGGAGCTGATGCGACAGCGACTGCTTCGCGGTGGCTCTGTGGACAAAAAGATGAGTGGACTGAGGGGACCGCTGCTGGAGACGTTAGGAGTCGGAGATGAAAAGCGTTACTCTCGTACGGCTCGTTTGGGCCCACCCCCGCTAATCAGAGCTGCGTCCAGCGACTCTGCGATGGAAGACGTTCCCAAACCCAAAGTGTTGCGCAAAACTGCTTCTTTCAGTCAAGGGGATTCAGAGCCTATCGCTTTACATCGCCGATCGGGAGCTCCCTTGGAGATTCCTTTGGCGCAGGTGGAAGAGAGGAGGCTCAAGGAGGCCATATCTATGTCAGCTCTCACTGAGCAGATCAAGCTGGACTCCCGTCCAGTGACTCCAAGGGACCCTTCGCCAAAACCACCGACACCAGAGTCGCTTATAAGGGGAAGTCCAACCAAAGCTGAAAGCGAGGAATCATTAATGGAGAAAGAGATGAAGGCCGATGAGCCTATGAGCGAAAAGATGGAAGGACTGACGACAGATAGTAATTTTGATGAGCGATCGAGCACCAGTGGTTTCTCAGAGAAGGACATGAGCATATCAGAGGAACCGATGATTGAATCAGAGTATATGAGCCAGAGAATTCCTACACCTACTCTTGCGGTCCAAAGCTCTGAACTAGAAGAGAAAATGGAAGAAGAGGAAGAAGAAAAAGAACAGATTATGAAAGAAGAAGAGGAAAGAATTGTCAGTGATGCTGAATCAAACGCTGAAGGACATGTCGATGTTTCTGAAAAAAGGGAAGAAGAAGAAGAAGCAACTCCGCCTGCTAAATCTTCCGATCTGACCATAACCACGAGCTCGGTTATGGTAAAACCAACACAAGAATATTCCCACGCATTAGCAAACGTGCCAACTTATGCGACACCCTCGCTTCCGGCTCTGGTGGTTCTTCCAGATGGAAGAACGTCGGCATATGCAAGTATTATGCAGACCATCATGGTCCCTGCAGTTCAGCCTCTCAACGACCAACCTTTAGGCCCCTCTCGACCCGTTGATGCTCCGGCCAGCTCGTCACCCTTAGGATCATCTGAAACACCCACATCTCCACTTCCCGGTCCACCGAAGCCGGCCACCAATGTGCACGCTGCTGTGTTCTCCAGGGTGGCGTCGCCAGAAATGATGACAAAGGAACCGAGTCCACCAAGGACTTCCCCACATTCCTCATCCCAACAAGAGCTCTCAGCGGGAGGTGACTTTGAGGACATTACCTCTGAAGAGGTCTTTGAGGCCCGCTTCAAAAAACGTGAGTCTTCCCTCTCGAGAAGTCTCAAATTCCTGTCACGATCAAAGAATGAGGACAAATCCCTCGCAGCGGCTTCACCAGACCCAACAGAGTTAGGTGAAGACATATACAGACCTGGGCCAATTGGAGCACCTTTGGAATTGGCAGCAAGAAGACTTGAGAAGTCAAAGTCTGTCCAGGATCTGCGTGAAGCTCAAAAGGACCAAGGCTTTATGAAAAGGCTCTCCATGCGCCTGAAGAGAGCATCGTCAGCTGAGCGCAAGGTTGACTTGACCAAAGAGGAAGATACCGTTCCTTCGAGGCGTCGACTTTCTTGGACTCTTGGCCGTCGAGGGTCACAGGACAAGAAGGAGGTGGAAGTGGATAGTGAGGGCAATGCATTGGTGGAACAAGAGGAAAAGGAGCTTAAGAAACCTAATGAGTCACCGGTCTTAGCAATGCGCAGGAAGATTGAATCAACGGTGGCTGGGATCTCCACACGTATTCGCAGCTACTCAGAGGAAAGGAAAGCGTCAGAGGATAAGGAAACCAAAAGGACGCCCATTCTCTCTATGCTTCGTCGTGCAACATCCGAGAGCCGTGCCACAAAAGTTGCAAGTGTTCCTCAGAACCAGCTGGCGTCTCAGGCCAGTAACGGCGCCTCGACAGAGTCTATAGACTCCATGTCCAGCCTGAAGTCAGAAACATCAAAGGGTATTTATGGAGTATATCTTTAGTCATGGTGGTAGAGCATTATCCATTCCCTTTTCTTAAATGCGCGATGGTTTATTTATGGTTTGTTTTATTCTTGTCAAGTTGCGGAGGGTGAGCGCAGATCCCGCTGGGATCGATGGGGCCTAACCAGAGGGAGGAGAGACAAGACCGTATCACAGCCGGACATACCAACAGCGATCTCCAGAGAAAATAGTTCCCTACGTTCACGCCAGTACTCCAGATTGGCTTCAGGTAAGATACATGAGAGGACGCATGAAGGGATTGTGATGACACGGTGTCAAGGGTGAGGTAGTTAGAGCTAAAAGCAACAGCTTGACGCTTTGGGAGATCCAACAGCTAGTTAGCTTAGCAGAAAGTCATCCCTGTGAGGGTGCCAGGCAATCAGAGAATACATCAGGGAGGGATTCTTCCTAAAAGGACTTTAAGTTACCTGTCTTTCATATTGCATACCACATGATCCACCAAACCATAGTACATAGATTGTAGGACAACACATAGCATTTGATTGGTTCATAAAAGTAAATGCGACTTTGTTTGTTTGACTAAATATACCTTTTCCTAATAACAACAAAAATTAGGAGGGATAATAAACAAAACAACATGCTTCCTTGCTGATCCTGGGACAGAAGTTGTTGCGTGGTTTCATAAGTGGTGTTCTTAACCGTCACTGTGTACAGTGAAATCATAACTTTAATATGAATATATAATACAGATATGATTCAAGTGAGCTAATGTCCTTTTCTCCCAGACTTCCCTCCGGTATTCCACATCAAGCTGAGAGATCATGTGCTGCTGGAGGGAGATCCTGTCACATTGAGCTGTCTGCCAGCAGGCAGCCCCCACCCACACGTCACCTGGATGAAAGGTAGCCATCTTTAATTTCAATATGGCCGACGGTTTCACGGGTTGATGGTCAAATTCACTTCTCTTGCTACAGTTACAAATATAGACATAATGATTCTGAGGCGCATGAGTCATAAAGATCGTTGCGTTTTGCTACGTGCTAACACAACTTATAATGAGAGCAAATTACTTTCTTTATTAGTCCAGCTACCTTAACGACCTTAACGTTAACTCTCTTCATCATTTTAATTCATGGTATATATAATATAAACCTACGTCTGTGTCACAATAAAAGACCGTTTCATGCATGTTTTCCTCAGATAAGAAGCCCCTGGAGATCGATGCCAGGATGAACATGATCGCCTGCCCTGACGGCCGGCAGCTGCTGATGATCATGCAAACCACCAAGAAAGACGCAGGGGTCTACGAATGTGTTGCTACGAGCCCCCTGGCCTCGGTGTCCAGCTCTTGCACGATATCTCTGGCCCGTAAGAACTGAGAAATACACAACTTTCATGGCTATGTGTATCGTACTGTATGTAAACGGATACAGTACGGCTAGATTTAATATTTAATACCAATATATGTGTTTGTACAGGTCTGCCCAATCGTCCTGGGACCCCTGAAATACCTCAGAAGTACAACAACACGGCCCTGGTACTGTGGAGGCCCTCGGACACCATGGCCCCCTGCACATACTCTCTGGAGAGGAGAGCAGAGGGTCAGTGTTTACTGACCATGACTCATTGTTACGTTCACTTTTTAAGATCGATGAGTGTGTTGAAATTAGTTTGCTGGAACAAACACACTGATTTGTTCAAGGGTTTAATGTTGTTTTAGAGCAAAAAAGAAAATATTGAGACACATTTATAAGCCGTAGATGCTTGGATTGATCCAAACCATTTGCTGCGGGTTGCAACAGGGAGATTGATTAAGAGCAGCCACATAGAGACCATTTCACAGAAAATAATTGTTTTCTTCCCTCTAATGTACAACATCAATACATCAACATGTGTGATACATTTAACTCGCTTATAGATCGTCAAAACAATGTGTTTGCTTTTGATATATAATAATAAGTGTTATTTATTACGACTCTTCAATAAACTTGGACATGTTGTTGAGGATATTTTTACTCCCATAGGTGAGACCAACTGGCTGATCGTGGCTACGGGGGTGGCAGACTGTTATTACAACGTGGTTGACTTGCCAGCAGGGGGCGCCTGCAGGTTCAGGGTGGCGTGCGTCAACAAAGCCGGCCAGGGCCCCTACAGCAACCTGTCGCAGGTCGTGAGCCTGAGTGCTTCAGGTATGTATTGCCTCCTAAAAGACACTCGTCGAGACCTTTGTGACTTTATGCTAGAAGAGGATATTAAATATACACACAGACGTGTTCTGATAAACTAATCCTGAAAGCGTTTTAAAGGTTTGTGTGCCAGTATGGTTTTAGTTTTGCTAAAGACATTATGTGCAAACAGAGGGACGTCTTTGTTGCTCATCCTTCTTTATTTACCAGACCAAGTCTTTCAGTCCTCGCTCTCCTCTTCTTTCCCTAGAACCAGCTAAATCCGCTGCTCCTGTGGTGGTGAAGACTGTCGCTGCAATCACTCCTCCTCTCCCCGTGGTGATGAAGTCGTCCATGAAAGTGATTCCCATTAAACCAGCTCCGAGCAAATCAAGCGCAGTGACACATGCCCCGCCTCCGGCAGCTACTATGGCTCCGGTTCCGGCCCCGGCCCCGGCTCCAGTCCCGGCCCCGGCTCCAGCTCCATCAGCAGCTAACCCTGCTCCCGCAGAAACCCAAATCAAACCCTCTGTGCAGGTGGATGCCAGCTATCCGGCTGTGACTCGGCCTGCGAGCACGGATCCCTCGGTGAAATCTCCCCCTCACGCCGCCGCGGCTGTTCAAACCACGGCCACCAAAGCCAAGACCACCCTGAGCATCAGCGTTGGCAAACCTCAAACCAAATTGGCGATTCCCCCCGCCGTCCCACCCAAACCTCAAAGTCCCGTGAGTGCAGTCCCTCAAATAACCTACAACAAATCCCCTTCTCCTGCTCCAACACCCGCACCTGTCATCGGTAAGCCCATTTCATCTGTTCCCATGTACGCGCCAGCTGCCGCCGCGCGGGTCACTCCACCTTCTCAGTCGACCTCCACCTTGACGACCACCACCCTTTCGGTCACCCCAGTGACGGTCCCTGTACCGGTTGTTGTCACACCGCCCGTGGTGGTGGTGGTGCAGAGCGTGACGCCACTACCGCAGGGAAGGGACAGCCGGAGCACACCGTCGGGACGGGTCACGCCGTCGGGACGGGCCACACCCTCGGGACGCAGGACGCCGCTGGGAAGGCCTGGAGAGGGATCACTGCGCCAGGGAGTCCCACAGAAGCCCTACACCTTCATGGATGAGAAAGCAAGGTAACGGCAGAGAAAGATTCTTACTTCTTTTAGCGAAATTAAGTATTTTACAAGCTTATGAAACGTTAACTAGAGACCTTTAAACCTTAAACATCTACAGCAGTATCATTCAATAAAGATAATAATCTATATCTGCAGAGGGAGTGGGTCCTCTTCTCAAAGTCCACCGTGTTTCTACGGTAGCCCAGAGCGGACAAAAGAACGGACAAACCCAACACCTCCAGATCTGGAGTTTAACTCGGTCGCAATTTAAAATCTCACCACTAGATGCCACCAAATCCCACGCACTGCACCTCTTAAATCAAGTTTTGAATGCAAGACTTTTAACTTGTAGTGGAGTATTTTCACAGTATTACTAATTTAAGTAGAGGATCTGAGTAAATCTTTCGCAATATAAAAACAATTTTAAAAAAAAGTGTGTAATCTTTTGGAGCAGTGAACTAATTAGTGGACTGTTTTGCTGAATTCTTTTCCTTTTTATGCCCCTATATATGTTGTGCTTGCTCATTTGAAAGACTTCAACTATTGGAATATGCATTATAAATGTCCAAAAGCCAAAAATGTCATCGGTGTCCGATTTGGTATTCGTAGCTGAGCTCAGTACATAAATCTCTCTGTGCTCTTTTTGACCCCGTGGGGACGCATGGCATTTGGAAGAGGAACCGATGACCTATTCTTTCTCACACAGGGGTCGGTTCGGCGTGATCCGGGAGTGCCGGGAAAACGCCACGGGCAACCTCTTCATGGCGAAGATTGTTCCGTACGAGGCGGACAGCAAGCAGACGGTGCTGCAGGAGTACGACATCCTCAAGTCCCTCCACCACGACCGGATCATGGCCCTGCACGAAGCCTACGTCACGCCGCGCTACCTGGTGCTCATCTCCGAGTACTGCAGCGGGAAGGAGCTTCTCTTCAGCCTCATCGACAGGTGAGGGCCGAAACAGCCGTGCCCGGTAAAATGCTGGTTTCCTGTTCACCGTTATCTCCCCTGGAGAGCCCTCTAACTTCTCCGCTTGTGCGATTCAGGTTCCGCTACTCAGAGGATGACGTGGTGACCTACATCGTGCAGATCCTCCAGGGTCTGGACTACCTGCACACCCGCCGCATCCTCCACCTGGACATCAAGCCAGAGAACGTCATCATCACCTACATGAACGTCATCAAGATCATCGACTTTGGCAGCGCTCAGACTTACAACCCCCTCTTCCTCAAGCAGTTCAGCCCTCCTATTGGAACACTGGAGTACATGTGTAAGGACACACACACACACACACTATCGGGAATAGAAAAATAAAGATGTTCTCAGTGTTTTTATAGTAACAATCGACCAAACAACACCCATGTATATGGTTTATAAGTAAGCGTGAACACAGGAGTATTAGAAGCCAGCTTAACGTCTCCATTCACACGTTTAAAAACACGACACGCACCATTTATTAATTGCATGCAGTGTTTGTGGTACAAAGACTAATTGCAGATGTAATTAAAGTCGAGTGGAATGTAATGAGAGCTGCACTTTGTCCCTTTCTTCCTGCAGCTCCAGAGATGTTGAAAGGGGACGTCGTGGGTCCTCCGGCGGACATCTGGAGCGTGGGCGTTCTGACTTTCATCATGTGAGTCCCGCTTTCACAGCTCCCATCCAGCCAGCCCTCTTTAAACACAAATGTACAAGTGCTCTTAATTTGAAATGATGTCTTACGATTGAACATTTGCATGTCAGAGATCTTTTTTCCTTTATACTGCACTGTAACGTTTACCTGGTGTGGACATCTTGCCGCTACTGAAAAATACCTGATTCTATTGTGTTTATTGTCACGTGTTTTGAGGGATCCTCATTGAGAGTGTGTGTCGCCCCCCCCCCCCCCCCACCCTCCACACACCCACCCTCCTGATTTCCCAGGTTGAGCGGCAAGTCGCCTTTCATTGAAAACGACCCTCAGGAGACGGAGGCCAGGATCCAGGCGGCAAAGTTTGACCTCTCTAAGCTCTACCAGAATGTGTCCCAAAGTGCCTCTCTGTTTCTTAAAAAGATCCTCTGTAGCTACCCGTGGTAAGCCGAACACGAGTCCTTGTGTGGAGAGTCAAGATGTTTTTACTGTTATATGCACAGATAAGACAGTAATTCTATACAATGAAAAGCTTATTTTGCTCGGTCCTGTGAACACAGAATTACAATAAACTTAAGGTAAAAAAAAGGCACAAAATATAAAAGATATAACAGTATTGCACAAAAGTATAATAGTATTGCTTTAGTAAGTATGATAAAATATAATAATAGTATTGCTATGATAAAAATGATAATAGTATTGCTATGATAAATACACTCTTGAGGTTGCGATGGTTAAAATCGTTGAAATCTTGTATTACATTTCCTGTTTTTTAATTTTTTTTGGAGTTCCTGTGTTGTTCAGTGCAAACCGATCTGAATCCATTAGCATCCCCCTTTTCCACAAAATATTCCAAGTGATCTATATTTTATTAGATTTTTTTTTTTTAAATGTCTCCTTTGCCTGTTCTCCCCAGGGCCCGCCCCTCCATTAAGGACTGCTTCAGTAACGCCTGGCTCCAGGACGCCTACCTGATGCGCCTCCGCAGGCAGACTCTCACCTTTACAACGACCCGTCTCAAGGAATTCTTGGCCGACCAGCAGCGCAGGCGAGAGGAGGCGGCCACCAAGCACAAAGTCCTCCTGCGGTCCTACCAGAGCTCGCCGCAAACACCCACCAGCCCCGCCACGCCAAATGTGCCGACTCCACCCGCCACGCCTGTCGCCCAGTGAGAGAAAAGAAGAAAAAAAAAACGACTTCCAAAAAACACCAGGTGTCCAGATTTGACGGGCGAAGGAGGAACGAGACTTTTTGTGGCCGTGAGGCGGGGTGGTCCCTTTAGATTTGAGTTGTTGAACTTTGTCAGAGGAAAACAAAACACTGAAGAAACCAGCAGTGGTTGTGCCCTGCTTCTTTGTGGTTCTTAAAGTGAATCTAAAAGAGTAATTTCACACTGGAACGTTACAAAGAGTCATTTTTTTTATATGGTGGACCTTGTTCTTACAAGGCACGATGTCGTCTTCAAGTTAGTACCTCAAGGTTTGTAACTTTGCATACATTTTGGATAAACTACTTCCTTTCTTACCGTCAACTCTCCACTGATTAGAGGGAATGCATTATTGATACGCTGTAGTCGCCCACCATGGAAGGCCTAAAGCTGCTGTAACAGAGTTTGGATGTGAAAAACATAGAAGAGATTACACGATGAGTTGTTGCACAATTTCAAAACGAGGGAGGTCAAAGAACAATTGTGGCTTTTCCACAGCAACACCTCTGCTTCATCCGTCCATATTCACGTGTTTTCCCGACCAGACAGACGATCGTTCTACGAGGATGCGTACACTTAATCCGGCTTATGCTACAGTACTTGAGTTTTTTGTAGCATTATCAATGATTGTCAAGACTGTAGCAGTTCCAGTTCACTTCTGTTCGGAGTTTTTTAAATATTGAGTTCGGAGGAGACATCGGAGGATTCTCCACAAGGGCTATTTAGAAAAAAGGACTCTTACAATCAGCACAGATTTCCTCCCTAAATGTTACTTAATATAGTCATAACTCAAAATCACAATTAAGTTTTGGGAATTTGTCATTAGATGGTGGTTCCTTCACCACAAGGGAGCCAGCAGCCAGCCCATTAGCTTCTAGTCCATCTTGGCTCCTCCCATCAGTCCAACTAGGCTCCTCCCGTCAGTTCACGAGGCTCCTCCCTTCAGTTCAGCTAGGCTCCTCCCCTTAGTTCAGTTAGGCTCCTCCCGTCAGTTAAGCGAGGCTCCTCCCCTTAGTTCAGTTAGGCTCCTCCCCTTAGTTCAGCTAGGCTCCTCCCCTCAGTATACCTCCATTATTTAATAGAAGATTGTTCACGGGTTCAGTGTTAAACTGGATTACATTACAAACCCACTGGTGATACTGGGATGCCTCCATGTGCCCTTAACCTCTTAGCATTAGTCGGCATTAAAAACATTAAATCTCTCCAGCTCATTGAGAATGGATGTTTATTAAGACCTTGTTGAGTGTATTGACTTATTTTAGCTGTAATATTTAAACGCTAACAGTTATTGCTTAAAAAAAAGAGTTTGATTTGTTTTAATTTGTTGGGTGAAATATAAAGTACAGTCTTTATGTGTCCAAACTTTTATTTTTTTTTAAAGTGACGTAAGATTTAAATTAGTTATAACTACATTATAAATTCTTATGAATTGATTCTCTGAATGAAGCATCGTGCACCTTTTTGGTTCCTAGCCCATAAAAGCTTTCAAGAACACAGAGGTCAAAACATGAATTCAACACTCGCGCAATATTGTAGTGCCTGCAGAGCGTGCAAAACATCAGAAACGTTAGAAATCTTAAGACAATCCATACAGCGCTTTACAGAACTAAACTTTTCAACCTTTACTCTTATTCCATGCTCAACATATGAGATTTAATGAGGTATGTCTTAACAAAAAAACAAGTCTTGGTTCTTTCGTACCACTTCGCTTTTTCTTTTTTTTAGGGCAAATTCAGTTTTCAGACCAGCATGTGAAACACTCGCACAGTTTTTTGGCTGACTTTTTTCTGCCAGGTAACGGATGTGCAAGCTTTCGCAAGCGAGGGTGTCATTTCTGTGTTTCACTTTCGAGGAAGCCGTCGAGGATTCGCTGTCTCGCTGCGACGGAAGCTCACGTCGAGCTATTTTCATCTGTGTGTTAACGGAGAGAGAGAGTGTTGGTAATTCTATGAAATTATTTTACTAGTTCTATATACTCTGATGCTATTGCTAGATAAATACCGCCCTTTTGTCTTTTTTTTTTAGGGGGGTGCTCGGCCCCTTTTCCTATGCAGAGTGCAAGCTAATCACAGAGAGTTGTTTTAAACATGCAAGATCAGCAATTTTCGGCATTCAACGTTCTTTGATCATATAAAATAAAATTACAACTGTTTTGTTAGCAGCCAACAGGGATTTTTTGGGGGGGGGAAAGATGTTGACCGCTCCACGTTTTGTATTTAATGCCGTATTTTGTGGAATGTGTTGCAGTGCCTCGTGATGGATATTCGACCCACAGAGAAAACAAGTTCCTATATTTTGATTCTACGAATGTGACTGCTTCCGTGTGTGTTTCGCACCTCGTTTTATTTATTGAGTGACTGTGTTCGTCAGAAGCTGCTGCTTTTTATTTTTGTGACCTTTCTGAACCTGGCATGGAAAATGGCATGACAACTGTTATGGCTGTGAACAATAAAAAGGAAATGTGACACACGCGTGGAGACTTTGTCGCAATTATTTCCCGTGTGGAGCTGATCGCTGGGGTGTGAGGAAAAGTGTCAGTGGAGCGTATGTATTTGCTAATTATTTTTTAGAAACGATGAATTTGACTCTCTGATTGAGACTTTGAGGCGTCCCTGAGGGTTCAGGGCCTGAGGGTTTAGGATTAGAGATTGGGATTGGACCTTCCACTCGAGTAAGAGGCTGCAGTCTCGGTTACGATTTAATGATGCCCTCCGCATGACCCCCAGCCGAACAACGTTTAAATCTCGCCGGGGACGACTCCCATTTCAACCACAAACAAATAAATATTTATCGTGAAAAAGACCTTTTACCATAATAATAAACACCTATCGACCATCTTTACATTGAGATGAGATGGTTACATAAATATATTGTATATTCCATATAGGACCTCATCTCATTGTGGATGAAAAAAAAGAGTATTTAGATTTTGGAGGACAGTGTGAACATGGAATTAAACGGTGAAGTCAGATTATTATTGTGTGTATGCTGCCAGCGACATCTAGCGGTGATCCGAGGAATTGCAGCGACACTGTTCCCTCAGCGGTGTGTGAATGTTGATTTTAACGGATTGAAACGGGCTGGAAAGTCACAGCAAGGACTTCAATGTTCACCTCGAGTATAATATAAATATGAATAAATATGTTTACTTTAAAAACTCGCCCTCGTTTACACGGAGGGAGGAGTCTTACTGGAGTTTTCTCTTTTTTTTTTCGAGAGGAGAGTAACTTTAATCTAAGGTGTGGGCACTTTAAAGACTGTCCGTAACTTCCTCTCCTCTCGGTCGGTTTCAAGGCGCCCACCACCCCGTTCAAAGTCAACTTTATATAAAATGCACCACGCGCGAGAGACGCCTGCACTTTTAACGCCATAAAATATACAAATATGCTCCAGTGTCGACGTGACAGAAGTGTGGACACACAAAAAAAATCGAGTTTTTAAAACACGTTGAAGCACTTTTATTCGGCCTAAATGCACACTTAAAATAATGCGAAAATAAATAAATAAAAATGAATGATGTATTGACATGTTCGCCCTAAATTACACGAGCACCCGACGCACGTGCGGGGCGACACTGAGCAGAGAGCCTCGCGCGCTGCGTTGTGGCTTTAAGAACCGGGCTTCCTTGAAACCGTCAGGTTCCGTGTCCGCGCGGCCGGATCGATTGAACATGATTCAACGTAACAACTTTTTAGAAATAACTCTTTTTTAAAGTCGCTTTTAACTTGTTGCACTTTTGTTGCCCATGCTCGTCCCCGCGGTTTGGGAGCGTTTCTTTAAAGTTGGACGCTCAGTATGCGCCTTTGCAGACAGGGAGTGGCAAAAATATAAATACTTTTCTTTCCCTTTTTTTTTAAAGCCATAACACCTCCAACTTTTTTTCTTTTTTTAAAAAATACAGCAACAACGTCCTTGTCTTTTGAGTGACGGATCTAATGGACCATTCGCCGTCGATAATCACGCAAGTAACCAGAGACGAGGAGGAAAATGCGACTTGTCGCGCGGACGGTGAGTTTGGCCAAAGTTTGCAGAACTTTTTTCAGCTGCGCATGACTCCGTCAGCGAGGCACGAGACAGCGGTGTGTGTGTTGTGTGTGTGTGTGTGTCTGCGTGTGTGTGTGTGTGTGTGTGTTTTTTTAGGACGCCACAGTGTCACAAACGCCACGTGAACGAGCTCAGACACTGTCTTCCCACTTACTCTGGGGGGAAATACACTATAATGTCCTCGAAAGGCATTTTTTAAAAACACTTTGACGAGCTGTGAGGGGGTTAGAAACAGGTTGCCTTCTGGGTAGGCCGAAGCCAGCGGCTGCCGCTCAGGAGCTTTTAACGCATAGGAAGGACACGCGAGTCTGTGAGGTTCACAAAAAAATATTTTGAAAAAGTCACTGAGCTGGCTGAGTTTTAGTGTGTTACATGCAAACTGTGAGTAAAACATCCGTAATAAATAGTACCTATCGAAAGGGGGCCGGGTCAACTTTGACAGTTCACTGTTATTGTTTTGGACTGATGTTTATCTCATCAAGATAATCCCAAGAAGTTATATTCATGATTCAGGAACACATTATGAACACGTAATAATAAAAAATGACATTTATAGCCCCAAGCCAGGTGCATTATGACTGTGGTTGGACTAAAATGCCTGGCCGTAACTCAGCGGGGAGGCACTCCCTCCTCATAGATGGAGTAGTTCTTATCAGTAGTTCTGGGCTAACGGCTTCCTCATTGTGTCAAGAGAAGTCTGAAACCATGCGGTGGAAAGCAAGTTGCACACATCTTGTTGTATGAAATTGACAATGCATGACATTTGAAATGTTCCTACACAAAAGGAATTAGCTGAAGCCTATTAAGGATCAAGAGGAGTGTTCCTCTCATCCCCATGAAATATCCCTCACACCCCACGCTGGTGTGAGGAAATCGACACTATCTTTGACCTACAGAGCAGTGGTTGGCTTCATGAGGTATGGATCCCCCGACTTAATCTTTTAGGATTATTATCAATAAGTAAAAAACAAACAGTATCACTTTACGACATTGTCTCTGTTCCATTCTTTGCATTAGATGTTGCAAACCTGAAAGACCAAGCGCTTCAATAAAAAGATCACAGAACTGCAAATTAGAGGCTGAAACAGAGGAATTTGATGACAAATGCGGGGTCACTGAAAAGTCACGTAAATCACCTGTGTGGCATTGAGAATGCCAGAAAAAAACACAGTGAAGTGCTGAAAGATGTCTGTGTCCAGATTTGGCGTTTGCGTAAAAGACGCCTTTCTTTGAGCAAAGAGCCAAACCAACGTCAACTAATGAATGCATACTTCCTGGCTGACAGTGGGTGTATTTGTCTCTTCCTCAGGTGTGACTTTAACACAATAAATATTCCTTGGAAGTTGGCTGTTTTTCTCAGCTCAAAATTTTGTCTGAACGCCTATATCATGCAAGCATGACCCAGAGTTTGTATAGGCGGTTGTAAAATGTGAAACTTTTGAACGTGCATAATCCGGCAGTTCTCATTTTGTAGTTAAAATAGCCCAGTCTCAAGTTAACGGCATGCACCTGTTGAGGTGTTGCGAGTCCTGCCAAAATCTTTTCAATAAACAGATTCGGTTGGTGTCAGCTTTTTCTGAAATTGTGACTGGGTGTCAAACCATCCTGACCTCCCCTCCCATGACTTCACTTCGCACTTAAAAACGAAAGAGAAGACGTAAGATGAGACTGAATGAAATGAATGAATTTAATGACCTTTCCTCAAACCGGAAAGTGATATATGGGCTGCAGCGTGTGGAGGGTGGGGGTGTAAATCTGGGTCAGGTCGTGACTTTGCAATGCTGCAGCGGTTGTGCCAGTTCCAGTCAGCAGGTGGCAGCACTGCCCAGCCTACGAGGACGAGGCGACTCCAGCCCGCGCTCAGATTACTTCCTCCCCTGGCCAAGAGGTCATGAGTCCGAAACACGGCGCCATGAGCTGTAAGAAAAATGGGGGGAGTTGTCGTCAGCCCTTCTGTAGTTTCACAAGCTAAATGTGCGTTACCGTATCTCATCATTCCTTCAGGGACACTTTAGTTTAGTTCCATGTCTGGCGACGTGTTGGTCAGTTCGCAATTCTAATATGCAAGTTTTTATTAACCACGATTATGCAGCTATTACTGTGTCGTTTAGAATAGTTTCAGGGATCATTTTCTGCACCATCGAGCCGCATTTGAGCACAGCAACTTCAGCTGGAGTAACTGCAATAGTTGGTGTTGTTGTTATTGGACATGATGCAAAGATTTTCAGATGCAAAAAAAAAGAAATGTCCAAAACATGAGCTAGCTTGGCCACCGAGGACCTGCCATACCGCCTGGGGGGGCGCGAAGCGAGTTCGTCGGATTGTAACGGAATATCCGGTGTCAAAGTGGCGGGAAGTCGGGCCTCATTCTTTCTGTGTCTGGATGGGAATAGTAGGCGGCATACCGAGGCCCCCGACCGAGTGGTGCTGAAACATGCTGATGTGGCGTGGGAGGAGGAGGGGTGGGAGGTCGCCGCCTGAGCCTCGGATACACCATGACCTCATTATAAGCATCTGAGCCCCTTTGACCAGAGAGAGGTGTGAGGAATGCTGCAGTACAGTTCGCTTCTTCTTCTTACCCATATCTGCTTCCTAATTATACACAGGGGCCCAACTAAATGGCGGGCAAATAAGTCAGACGGTCAGCCAGCCGAGTGTTGGAAGTCTTCAAGGTTTCTCCTGGTTCAGCGCGCCACGGTGACGACACCTGCAGGTCCGGTGGTTGCTCGGAGGGACAAACTGTGAACCGCGTGACACCGTTTCAGAGCGAAGACGTGGCTCTGCTTGACGCAGTACTGTCTTCTCTGTGAGATATCTGTATGGTATCTGTGAGCCTTTATATTCAGCACAGTTTCATAGCTTTGTTTAGTATTTTTTTTTTTAACTTGATGCATCCCATTGTGCTGAGGAAACGGGTTCACCCATGTCAAGCTCCCTTTTTATTTTTAGCTCGTGGTGGGGCCCTAGGGAAGGCGACGTTGTCGTTTCGGCCTACCGCCTTAGCCCGGACTGAAATATCTCAACAACTGTTAGATGAATTGGCAGAAGAATTTTGTACACATGACCTCGCGAGGGTCAAGTGTAATAACATTTGTGATCCCTTTACTTTTGTTGTATGATCTTCAGGGGGGAAAAAACGTTTTCAGACCTTATTTTGGCCCTTAACTCTTTCTTTCAGGAGCCTGTGCCGTCTGTGCAGCCCAGGGTCTTGTTTATCAATTTCACACAGTATTGTCTTCTCCATGCGTCACTTTAGGAAGCAACGCAATGTTGCTGAGTAGCATAAAGTGAAGTCTCAGCGGTTTAGTGTACTTCATTGTATATCCACGCGCTGGAGCGAACACACAGCTCAGCCGTTTCCTGCTGCGGGTTTGTCGGCGACACCACAAGGTTTTGTTTACAGCCCGCTGGGAGCAGGCGGGCGGCGCTGCGTACTGTATTTGCACTGAAGAATATCATCATTAACCGCTGTCAGCAGCTGCTCCGACAGACTATTTTAGGCACTCCGATGTGTATGAGCATGTGCATGATGTTTTTTAACACTACAAGGCCTCACCTGCCGGCTCGCTTCATGCGTATTTGCACACAGACCTCTGGAGAGGTATGTCCCGACGAGCTGACAAGCTCTCTAGCGCCGCCGTCCACTCTCAGCCCCTAATGCAGGTGTCAACACAGCTGTAGTGAATAACACCTAAAAGTAGGTCAGACTCGTTGGGGGATTCAACTGGGCCGAAAAGAAAGGTTGTTATCAATTTATCTATACAGCCTTTATAACTATATATTCATTTGTGCCATTTTCTTTTGTAATTTTTCTTTTTTGATCACTGTATAATTTGAATAAATGTGTACATATTTGTTGTGTTTGTTTTTGGTTCTGTTACCCTTCCTATTATGGGATTGTTAGACTTAATATAGTAGTAATAAAAATAGCTAGCGTTAAGAAAAAAAAAAATCTTATACTTTTGAAACAACCTGAGAACAATGGCAATGCTTTTACTTTTTTAAATTAAGAGTTTCCAATCTTCCCACATTACAGGATGTGCTTCGGCCATCCCAGCAATCACCGAAGCAACACTCCATTTGTCGTCTGCTCGAAAAGACAAGCATTGCCCATCTGTGCTACTTTGCAGTCGTTACATATTAGCAGCGAAAGCAAGTTGACAGGTCTGTGATACACCTCACACTGAGGCTCTAGTCTTCACTGAGCAGCATGCTAATGCTGCAGCCGACTGCTCATCAAGGCTCAGCTAAGTGTCCTCTCTCATCACTCTAAACCAGTTTATGGGATGTTTTTGCTGCCACGCGTGTCAATAACTGTGAGTGACAATAAGGTGGATAAAATGCAAATGGACATCGGCACAATCATTAATATTTTTTAGATTTTTTTCAGGCAGATATTAGTTAAAAATGAACAGCTTTCTTCCAAATTCTAAAACCTGTGTGCTCAAACTAAAATTCTTATATCTCCAAATATAAATAGTGGAACTGCTTCATAGACAATGAATTGGGAAAGATGTGATGATGCAGAGAGCACCCAGGGGGCATGATCCGTTTGATTGTAGGTTTTTTTGTTTCAGAACAAGTCATTTGGGTATAAACAAGGAAAACCTTCTCAGTCTCCCATTCATTGGCTTTGTAGCCGTTTCAGACTTAATACTTGATAACATTCTCGAGTTGTAGACTTACTTCTCTGGTTTCTGGCTGTGCGACAGCAGCTCATGTTCACAAATATTAATTTGACTTTCTGGGCCATGGAAATTCTTAATGTTGTCAGCGTTGCCCTTGTAAGTTAATTAGGTATGATTTTTAAAATTGAGAAATCTGTTTCCAAAAAATAAATCTTGGCCAACATCAATGCAAATATAGAAGAATTTTTATAAGAGCTTGTAATTTGATTTATGGTAGTTTTAGATTCTACACTTGTCCAGTAGTTTAAATAGTATCTCACCTGCTGACCCCTGTTACAACACATGCAACAGCGTAGACATTTACTGGAAGGCATTCACCGGACGGTTGCCTGTGAAATCTATTCAAGCAAATTCTTGGTAATTGAACAACAAAATATGCACTGGAAAAGCGTGTCCACGATGTCTTCACCTGGCTAAATTTGGGGCCGACACCTACACCTACACTTTGTTACGCAATGTTTAACCTTTTGCTGCTCAGCTAAAATAACCAAGTCGAGCAGTACACAACCCGAAAGAGAGAGAGAGAGAAAGCGAGCACAGTACGGAGGCGCTGACAGACCGATTAGAGTGATGCACAGATCGTTTTACTGGATCAGCATTGCTGCCAGTACTGACGGCGCGAGTCCTGGCCAGATGTTCTGAGTCTCTTACGAAATAAAACTGGAATAACACAAATAAAGATCAATACAGTACGTGGTGCGTGGCGATGGGCAGTTTCCACTGCTGTAGTTGACGTTACACACTGAATAATAACCCGACTCAGTCCCTCTTCCGTGGGGTTTATGCAGCTCAGTCACGTGGGTACGGCGAGATCATCGCGTCTTATGTTTGTTCTCTGTTCCAGGTGCTACCGAAGCTTCCCCGTCGCAGAAGCCTCGCAGCAGAGGCCTTCTCCACAGTCTCTTCTGCTGTCTTTGTAGCAAGGAATCGGAGCCACCACCGCTAAAAAGCAGTGCCCCCCTCTTGGTGGAGGAAAATGGAAGTCTGTCAAAAGTAAGTTCACCGCTCAATGTTCCCTCTGAGATCAACTTTCTTCTCCCCCTCATCCTCTCGGAGCAGCATGCGGTCAGTGTGACTGGCAGCCGCGTGATGCGTCTAACATGTTTTTTTGGCGTCGAGCTTTTCATGTTTACAAGAGCACACGTCTCCTGAGGGTGGTGTAGCATGGGCAGTGTTGAAAAGTGCAGCCATGTTTCAGACAGCTATCGAGATGACTGGGCATACCATGAATGGTGTAAATGGTGCAAATATTACAGAGGTCTGACTGGAAGACCACCACTTGCAAGAAAATAAAACGCTACTGGAGATGTGCTACGAGCAATGCACACTACATTAATCATTAGGATGCTTCAGAGCATTTGATCTTTAAATCTTTCTGGGAATAACGTATGGAAGGTTGGGATGATTGAGCACGATCACGTTACCATAAATTGTTGGACAATTGACAATGCCCCCCATGGTTTAAATGAGCATCTTCTTAGAAAACAGCATGGCTTTTGGCAGTTATGGTCTGCAGATCAAGTGGTCAAGACGTTCTCAAGTGTCGGCTTCAGATTTATGCCTTAGTTCAGCCTCTTTATAGAGATTTGATATTCCAGAAGTTATTTGTCACGTCTTTCCAAGTCCCCAAAATAAATTGCTTGGTCTCTAGCAAAGGGGGTCGGGCCGAGTGCTGTGCTCAGTTTTGGTTGTGACAAACTGTCATATCAACATGCATGCTGCTCCTGTTGCTGTTACTCTCCCTGGGGGCTTCGGGCTCAGTGACTCCCCCCACCAGCTGTGTGGATATCCACTCTGAATGGGCCCACCAGTTACCTGCCAGTCACTTGCACTTGGACTCTGCATGATCCGGATCCAATGCATGGAGTAAAAACTTTGAACAACCAGAATCCAGACTGAGGAATCGTTTCCTGATGTATTTGGAAAACTCAGAGCAGAGCAAAGTCTCCGTGGAAGGGAGGCCATCTACCGAGGCCATGATTGCTGAACAATGCCAGATTCCCAGTTTAACAGAAGCTTTGAGCGGCCCTTCAAAGGGAAGTGCTGAACTTGGCATGCAAGTGCTTGTGGAATATACGGAGCACACTGCTGTCAGCAGAGGAATGGACCCTGCTATTCTTTGTCTGAATATTTGCGACATGAGTGGAGATGAGACTGAATCCTACACGTATTGCAATGGACAATGTGAGAGCTTTGAGCAATACCCAGAAAGCGATGGCTTTTTTGAAGCCGACCACATCCTCGCCGAGTGTGAGACTTCGGGGTTAAGCCAAGCATTCGACGAATGTGCTCACCCCTGTGTGTGCTTTAAACCTCACAAGTCTTCTGAGCACTCCGCTGATCATAGATTAAATTCCAAATGTAGTTCTTGCTGCGAACGCTGTGCAGGACACCTCCGGTTATTTCAGCAATGTAAGCCCTCTAATCAACAGATTGAGTCTTTTGACTTTGAGCCAGCTTTAGTGGCAGTAAACTGTGACGGTTTTGGGCAGTGTGAAATGTCTGATTTCATACCTGAGTCTGCCGACCATCTCGGGTTCCAGCAACAATACGAACCCTCTGACCAGCAGTACGAGTGCTCCGAGTCTGAGCAAGACACATCGACAGAAGACTCTGAGCAATGTGAAAGTACGGGTTTCACACCGAACATCTCCGACTCGGTGGACTTATTGGACTGTGGCACAGAACTTTGTGAGTACAATGAATGTACCAATGACGACTGTGAGGAGCGCTGTTCTACTGACGGGGAGGATGAGCAAAATGATACCGAGCCCATTGATGAAGATTCCTACGTATTATCAGAGGAGGTGAATTCCTCACATTTCGAACCTGTTTATTTTGATGACCAGGACAAAGTTCCCCTGGCAAGTGAATGCTGTGAGTCTGAGGAAACTGCGTTGAATACGTCCGCTGAAGACTGTGAAACAGGTTACTCTGACGCAAGCCAAGAGCGTGATGAAGTCTGTGCTACTTCTGAGCAGTGCTTTGTCAAAACCTCTGAGTTTTGGAGTGAAGAAGACTTTCCCTCAGAGTGCTCTTCTGTTGAAACCAAATCCTTTAAGACTTGTCCTGGTTGCAGCATTCCATCAGACTACTGCTCCGATTCATCTGGGGAGTCCGAGAAAGGAGCTCAGGACGACTCAAGTGATGAGCAGACTCAGTGGGAGTCTTTCGAAGACGATGACGACGAAGAAAGCCAGCAAAGCCAAATCGACGGAAGTGATGAGGTTGAAACGCCCACCGTCGATACGGTTGTCGAGGATTTTTTTGATCTGTTCGACAGCGCTGACTATTCCGGACACGCGTTTGCACAAAAGCAACGCTACATCTCCTGCTTCGACGGGGGAGATATCCACGACCGCCTGCACCTTGAAGAGGTTCAAGCCGAGGCACAGACGCTTGCATATGAATTTGAAGAAATCAATGAGGAAATTGATGTCGAGGAAACCGATGCATGCTTTGATGCTCTGGAAGAAGCGTGTGAAGACGCTTGCGAGGACGATGCGAGTCAGAGAGGTGATGCCTTTTTTGGGTCTTGTGAATCGGAGGAACCACCTGAAGACTGGATTGTAGAATCTGAATCAAGTCAAGCAGAGGAAGAAGTTGAAGAATATGAATCGGAAATAAGAACGGAGCCGGACGAATGCCCTGAGTTTGATGACCATGTGTCTGAAATCGGCGATGCAGAAGAAGCTGAGGTCTGCCCGGAAAGTATGAGTGCGCCTTGTGTTGAAGACATCGCTGTTGAAGGTGATGCTTATGAAGATGAAGCCTTGGCCGCTCAGAATTACGAATCTCTTGGGGACAATACGTCTCCCGTTGGTCATTTAGCTGTCGCTGAGCCTGAATACAAAGCATTTAATGCATATTCTGAACTGGAGCCATATTGGTCACTTGTAGATCATGAGGACGATGGAGAGACGTGCACGCCGGGTGTTGAGGAATACTATGCATATCAGATGGAAAGCATTCAGTCGTCTGTTAAACAAGCCCTGAATGGATTTATCATGGAAGAAAGATTTAA